>NC_142508.1:61499393-61650909 GCF_057876585.1 Rhinolophus sinicus | reverse complement strand
TGGATCTCTCTCAGCCAGAAGAATCCACCGCTATGCTCCACACACTCGGCACATTACTACACAGAAGGGGCTATATTTTAAGTACCCTAACGGTTGAATTATTGAATCTGTTGGAGAAGAACTGAATTCCTGGTACAGCTTACTCATAGTCTTATTATTTATTTATTTTAAACAATCTGGGTGTATTTACAAGCAAATTTCATATGATATAATTGCACCCACAAATCTGGATGCTCCGTATGAGTCAAATTGTTGCACAGCCCTTTCTAAAGAAGCAGCCACTCTCTGACAGTCAACTGAGGAATGTTATACAGGAGGTGATGCCAACTCTGCAAAGAAAACAATCAGAAGTAGCAAATGTGTCTTAATTTTGTATTAATGTTTCAAGCATGGAAAATAATGCTTGCTCCTTGAGACATTTACTCATTGATAACAAATTCAAAGTGTATTATGAAATTCAAAATATATTGTGCCCCATTAAAAAGTAAAGCCACTGGGAATTTCTGCTTTGGCAGCATATATACTAAATTTGGAACAATACACAGAAGTTGAGCATGGTACTAGCAATCCGAATTCAAGAGCATATTAAAAGGATTATACACCATGATTTTAAGTGGGATTTATTTCTGGAATGCCAGAATGGTTCAACTTATGAAACATCAATCAATGTGATACGCCACAATAACAAAATGAATAACAAAAACAACATGATCATCTCAAGGAAAAAAAAGGCTTTTTTTTTGTATTTGTACAAGATGATGGATGTTAACTAAACTTATTGGGGTAATCATTTCACAATATATGTAAGTCAAGTTCTTATGCTGTACATCTTAAACTTATACAGTGCTGTATGTCAATTATATCTCAGTAAAACTGGAAAAATATTTTAAGCCATGAAAATGTAAGCTTTATGAGGGCAAGTAATTTTTCGTCTGTTTTATTTTCTTCTACATGCTCAGTGCCCAGAACAGCTTCTGGCACATAATAGGCACTCAATCCATATTTGATGAATGAATGAATGAATGAGAAAATGCAAAGACCAATGTATTGCCATATCTTTTTACCTTCTTGGTAAGTGACCTCTAAGAGGTACTAAGATTAGCTGAAGATATTACTAGTGTAGAAGGAAGACTCAGAGACAAAGGCATTCAGAAAGTTTACTTTCAAAGAGGTGCAAGGGAGTGGTCAATAGACACTTGAAAAGTTGTTCAACATCATTAGCCATTAAGAAAATGCAAATCAAAATCACAGTGGGATCACACCCATTACAATGGCTATAAAAAACAACAACGACAACAACAACAAAATCCAAAACAATAACAAGCGTTGGCCACGATGTGTAGAATCGGAATGCTCATACACTGCAGGTAGGAATGCCAAATGGGTCAGCCACCATGGAAGACAATTTGGCAGTTTCTCAAAAGGTTAAAAATATAGTTGCCATGTGACCTATCAATTCTACAACAGAAAAGGAAACAAGAAATGGAGACTTATGTCCACTTAAAATTTTTACAAGAATGTCCATAGCAACATTATTCATAATAACCAAAAGATGGAAATAACCTAAATGTCCATCAGCTGCTGAATGGATAAATAAAACGTGATATAGCCTTACCATGGAATATTATTTGGCAGCAAAAAGGAATGAAGTACTGATGCATGCTACAACATGGGTGAAAGTTGAAAACATTGTGCTAAGTGAAAGGAGCCAATCAAAAAGATTGTATTTTGTGTGATTCCATTTATATTAAATGTCCAGAATAGGTAAATTCATAAAGACAGAAATAGATTAGTGCATGTGGGGTGGGAGACAGAGAGTGACTGCTTACAGGTACAAGGTTTCTTTTTGGGCTGCTGAAAGTATTCTAAAAGTGATTGTGTTGATGGTTACACAACTGTGAATATATTAAAAACCATTGAATGGTACATTTAAATGGGTGAATCGTATGGTATGTGAATTCTATATTAATAATGCTGTTTTTCTTTATTTAAAGGTGCAAAAGAGTCAGACTTCAGAAAGACCAATTCAAATATTTGTTTGGCATTTAAAGGAATTTCAAGTTTTTAAAAGAAAGGTAAGAAACCCATAAAATTACCAGTTTCATTCATCTGTTCATGGTGGAAAACAGTAACGTTTTCTCATATTAACCATATCCACAAAGATTGTGACATTATGTCAATATTGGCATTCTAAAAGTCAGTGATAACACCATTTTTTATTAGGAGTCCACACTTGTAGGAATTAGTTTTTAAATTTTTCTTGGGGATTAGAACTAGATAAGGTGACCTCATCATTGTTGGTTCATCGCCGGGTACAAAGTTCTTATTTTTCCTGATTCTGATATTTTATAGTGGAATCAGGGCAAAGCATCAGTTGGGCTTCCACACTGGGAAGAATAGGAAATTCTTATAAAAACACCTGTGCTGTTTTTATAAATAGCAGAATTAGGTTGTATGCTACATTAGTGTTCTTTGAATTTTTATTTATAAAAATTATAAAATAATTTTGAATTCTGACTGAAAAATTTAAATATGTAAGAGTATAGACAATAGTGTAATTGACACCCATATACCCATAACCCATTATCAAGATTTTGCCATATTTCTTCTTTCCTCCTTTTCTTGTTTTCTTTGTAGAAGGATTATAAAGCAAATCCTAGGCATTCGTCATTTCCGCTCATACATTTCAGTATGCATCTTTAAAAACATAATTTCTTAATCATAATGCCACATCCATCAAATAATTAGAGCTCTTCACTTGTCTCCAAGATGTCTTTTTACAGTTGGTTCATTTGGATTAGGATTCAAGCAAGGTTCAAATATTACATTTAGTTTTATGTCTCTTAAATCTCTCTTAATCTTTTCATGCCATTGATTTGTTGCAGAAACATTTGTCCTATGAAATGTCCCATATTCTGGATGTGTTTGTTTGCTTCCTTGTGGTGTCATTTAATTTGTTCCTCTATATTCCAGACATCCATTAAATGGAATTTAGCTCTTGCACATGTGTTTTCAACAGGGGAGATATTGGAAAATTCACATTATGCCTTTTCCCTCTTCATCTTGTATTTCTATTCCATTATTATCCCCCAATTTTATGTTAATATACTCTTTTTTTTTTATCCTTGAATGTATTTTATTGATCATGTTTCTCTATTCCCCAATACTCATTCTCCCCTTCTCATCCAGCATTAAAACTGGGCTAGGGCCTCTTTTCATGTGAATTTCTCCATGTGGGGTCCCAGACCATTTAGGTAGAATACATTTGAACACCAAACCCATGTGAAGGAATGCTTATGGTTACAAATTCTCATGGGAGAGTTTTTTTCTTCCCAGAGACCAGACCGAGGAAGATTTCTTTTTAATTCATTCTCTCATTCACCCTTTCATTTGGAGGGTTCTGATTCCATGCAGTCTTAATTTGAACTTCTTGTGTTACATGGGCCAAAGGCCTCCTCTCTTAGTAAAATCCAAACGTCTTGGTTACTGAGACAGCACCAACATAAGTACACCCTTATTATCCTAGTTTTCAGTCCCCTCTTTATTTGTGTTCCTTGGGAGATTCCCTTGCTCTCTTGCAAGTTTATCTTGAATCTGCAAATATATTTGCTAGATTTGAACCAGCATATTTAGGTGTTTTGAAGTCCAAACAGGTTCACGTTATCTAGTTTGTGCTATTGCTATAGAAATTCCCATGCTTTGTATAGCTTCCATACTTTCCCTCTGGAATCCTTGTTGCATGGCAGAGATAATTCCTTGCCATTCCCAAATTCTTTAGAATAGTTCCTTTAGTTCTTTGCCTTAACTGTGAGTTGGCTATTCCACCAAAGACACTGCCACCCTAACAGCCAATTCAGATTGCTTTTTTCATATAGTGTAGACTCGAACTTATTGTCCTTTCAGGATTGTTACTCTCTCAGCCATGCAATAACTATCTTCCTTTAAAATATAGGCTATATTACTTCATATCCTTTTTTGTGCACTCTCCTTTGTTTACTTAAGGCCTTTACATGTGGGAAATGTCAATATTTCTGACCTGCCCAGCACCTAATGACCAATATCAAGGCCTCTTGCCTACCTCAAACGTGAAGGAAATATAAATCCTACCCTATTATGGCCACCCACTCCCACAGCCACACCTCCGTTCTTTATCGTCATCCCGTATTAGACTATTTTAGGGTCTGAAACCCTGTGAATTATTTACTCACCACAACCTGCTGGCCTTCAACTCTGACAAATTTACACCTTGATCCTCGACATTTATTTCGCCTACTGATCTCTCCACACTTTCCCTCTAAATTCATTAACTCCCTTGCATTGTTGCTCATCTATTTCTTTCCAGTGTATACCCATGGTGCAATATTCACCCACGTGCTTACCAGCCACTTCAACTTCTTAGCATCCTTATCTTTCTGTAGCATCTACCATGCAAAGTCTGTGTGTAAGGTTAATCTAACCCTGAACCTTCTCCATCTCTATACTTAAAATAAAAATAAGGTAAATTGGTGCTCTGAATACACGGTCTCCAGCCTCACTGGGCCCTCAGCATTGCTTTGATAATCCTTTCACAAATGCTGGACCAGCACCTCTTTAGAAGCCTTGAGTTGAAAATGGCGGAGCCACATCAGGGAATGAGCCTGAGCACCTGCATTAGTTTGGAAAAGAGTTATTTACTGAACATGTTGGGTTTTATTTGAGCAAGAAAGGAATTTCAACTGTGTATGAGCCATCAAACACAGAATTTGTTGTAGCAGCTACCACTACCTTAACTAATATAATGAGATACTATTTTGAAAATTTTAATTTTCTTCAATAATAAGATAAAGTTTTATTCAAAAATAGTAATATAAAACTTAATTGCTTTGTTCTAAAATACATCATCAGTGACAATTAAAAATTGCACATGCTCGAATAGACATTTCTCCAAAAAAGATATGCAATGGCCAACAAGCTCATAAAAAGATGTTTGACATTGTGGGTCATTAAAGAAATGCAAATCAAAACTACAATGAGATAACACTACACATTCGTTAAGATGGCTATAATAAAAAACTAAACAAACTATAAAATACTAAGTGGAGGCAATGATATGGAGAAATAGGAACCCTCCTATATTGGTGGTGGTTGTGTAAATGGTACAGCGGCTGTGGAAACAGTTTGTTGATCTCTTTAAGCAAAAAGATAAACATAGAATTACTAACAATTGTACTTCTAGGTTTATATCCAAAATAATTGAAAACAGTAGTCCAAACAAAAACTTGTACATGGAATTTTCTTGGAAGCACTATTTATAATAGCCAAAAGACGGAAACAACTCAAATGTCCATCAATGGATGAAATGCAATTTTTTGAATAGGTGATATATTCACAAGGTTCAGAAAATTTTAAGTATAGTCATATAGTAAAAGTCCTCCTTCCATCCTATTCCTCATCTCCGCAATTCCACCTGCCTTATCCCCTGTGGGGTCACTGTGTTTAGTCTGATGTATCCGTCTATGGTTTCTCGTGTAGGCATATACAAGCAAATTTAAATATAGAGTTATAGTCCCCCCTCAATACAAAAGATAGCATGAAATTACAGTTTTGTACTTTGCTTTTTCCTTTAAATATACATATATTAGGGAATTGGGGGGCTTTCCATATGTGTACACAGAGAAATTTCTCTCTGTCTCTCTCTCTCTCTCCCTTCTGCTACATAGTATCCCATGGTATGGTTATACCATAATTTTGCCCTTTGCTAAGGGATTGCTTAATAACAAAGTTAACTGCTTAATAAATCAATTAAAGTACAATTTTGGGGAACACCAGGAGAGAAGCCCAGGGGTAGAGCAACTTTCCCATGAAGCAGTGGCAGCAGACGTGCAGGCTGCCAGAAGAAGTTTGCCTGGCGGGTGAGTGCTAGAGCCTGCCAGGTGGAGAAGCGCAGGAGCCATTCTCTAACCCTGGTGAGGAGGACGCCACTTCTGGCAGGAATGCAATGCAGTGCTTCTAGAATGACACTAAGGCTGTCCCCTAGCCCACCACTCGTCTCTCAGGATCCTCACTCAGTCCATCCACTGTTCCCTTCCAGTAGTCCCTTCCCCTCTTGCCTTCTTTTTAAGAACCATTGAATCCCAGAGGTTTCCATTGGCTGAATCCTCCCTTTCTGAGACCATCTTATTCAAGCTCCAGTAACCATAGGTTGCTGAGTCCCATATGTACTTCTCTAGTCTAGACTTCTCTTCTGAACTTCAGACTTGCACATTCAGCTGCTTTCTCCTACCTCCACTTGGAGGTCTCAAAAGCACCACAAGTTCTTCATTTCCAAGAGCTCACTCATCTGTCTTTCCAGATCTGGCCTTCTTCCAGTGTTCGCTCTCTCAGGGAATGGCATCTCCATCCCAAAAGTCGTCTCCAACATCTCCTTTTCCTCATTTCCCCATAGCCACTCCTCCAAGATACCTCTTAGGTCTGCCCTTTGCATCTCCACTGCTCACTCTAAACCAAGTTACCTTTGGCTGCCACCATCTCTTAACTGGTCTAACCACATTTATTCTGCTCAGCCATCCTCTCAGCATTGCAGCTGAACTGGTTTTTAACTTGAAACCTGATTTTGTCACCTGCTTAAACCCGTTCATAACTTTCCCTTGCTTTGAACAACGAACAAACTCTCTAGCATGGCTTTCAAGGTCCTGCATGGTCTGGTGCTACCTGCTTTCCTCCATTCTCACTGCGCCATGCGCCTGCTCGCTCCGGGGCTTCCCTACGCTAAGGTTACGCTTCCTCTTGCCATAGGCTTTTTGCTCACATTCTTTCTTTGTCTGTATCATTCACTTCTATTCATTCTCCAAAGTACAGCTTACGGAAGTCTTCTTCTGACCCTCTGCTTTGGTCACTTTCCTTTTCGTCATTGCTCATATCTCCTTTTGTTTTCATACATTACTTTGGAGTGGTTCCAACATTGATTAACATCTGTCTCCTTTACTAGGCTATGAACAACTTGAGTCCAGGGACTGTCGGTTTGGGCTTATCACTGTCACCCAGCAATTCATTTTGAATAAATGATGGACTGCTGGTGCCATGGCAACAGTGAATGGTGCCTCTTTAGCCACTACCATCCCTTGGACTCACTGTAGACCATAGTCCTATGTCTTATTTCCTGGGGCTGCTGCAGAGCAAGAAGCATCCACCAGACAAAAGTTTGTGCTCTGGAGGCAGGGAGATATGGGCCGTTTTGGCTCTGCCATTTACCAGCTGTGTGTTCTTGGGCAAGACCTTCTATGTCTCTGAACCCCAGTTTCCCATTCTCTAAAATAGGGTTACCACTTACTGCATACTGTGTTTTTTTTAAAGTCACACCCAATACATTTAATATTTTTCAAAAATATCTAGTACACTGTCCATTTTCAAAGTTTCTAATTGTCCCCACAATGTCTTTTTTCAGCCTTTCTTTTTTTTTTAAACTTGTTTCCTTTTTCTTTTCTTTTTTCAAAAAAGAGTTTTTTTGTGTGTTGGAGAACAATATGTTTCTCCAGGACCCATCAGCTCTAAGTGGTTGTCCTTCAGTCTAGTTGTGGAGGGCGCAGCTCAGCTCCAAGTCCAGTTGCTGTTTTCAATCTTTAGGTGCAGGGGGCTCAGCCCACCATCCCATGTGAGAATTGAACCAGCAACCCTGCTGTTGAGAGCTTGTGCTCTAACCCCTGAGCCATTCGGCCGCCCTCAGCCTTTCTTTTTTTGAATCTAGATCCAATCAAAGTTTACCCATTCCATTTAGATGTCATATCTCTTTAGTCTTCTTTAATTTAAAACAGTACACCTGACTTTTAATTCTTTTTTGCCTTTCCTGATAGTGACAGTTTTGGAGAGTTCAGGCCGGCTGTCTGCTAGAATGCTCCACATGCAGCATTTGACTGCTGTCTCCTAATTAGATTCAGGTTAAGTATTTTCTGCAAGAGGACCACAGCCGTGACGATGTGTAGTTCCCCATCCATTCCACCAGGAGGCATACAATACCAGTTCATCCCATGATTGGTGATGCTAAATTCAATCACTTGGTTAAGATGTGGGTAACCTCCCTGAGCTGTGATGGGGACATTAAGTGAAGGAATGTACCTAAGGAGTCTTGTCCATAAACTTTACTTCTTGCCTGTTTCCCTTCAACCTTCACTTTGGAGCAAATACACAATATTCCTGACTACACTTTCCCACCACAAGTGCCTCTTGGTGAGACTGGTAGTTATCATTACCTTGAGACTACTTAAAAAAAAAAATTTTATTATGAAACTGTCAAACATACACACAAGTAGAGCGAGTAGTATAATAAATCTCATTGTATTCACCACTCAGTTCCAAAACTGATCATCATTTTGCCAATTTGTTTCTCTCCTCACTCTCTTTTGTTCTGATGCATTTTAAAGTAAATCTAAGACAGCATATAAATTCATCCGTAAGTACTTTAGTGTGATACATCATTAACCGATAGAGACTATTTATTTATTTATACCACCTAACACAGTTTAAAGTAATGTCTTAGTGTTATCTAAAAACCAAACCATATTCAAGGCTTTGGAATTGCTTTTTGAGTTTTATCCTTTGGGCCCCTTTTTCCTAACCCACAGGGCCATTTTGGAAAACATTTCACTTACAAATTCTCCTTATTCTGTCAGTCCAGTTTGGCAGGTAAATGCTAATGGTAGATGCACGTTGTTGGAGATAGTAGTTACTGGTTCAGTATGTCCAGAAATTGTCTCAGTTCTCAAACTGCACACAGATCACCTGGTGGTGTGTGAAATTGCAAATTCCGGGTCCAAGGCTCTGGAATGGGGTCTGAAATTCTGCATTCCCAACAAGCTTCTAGGTAAGACTGACGGTGCTGTTCTGTAGAAAACGCTTTGACTAGTAAAGTGTTCATAGAAGGTGAAATCCTGGTAATTTGGATACAGATGATAAGAAGGAAACAGGCTAATGGCCTGAAGTCCCTCCCAGCACTTCAATTCTTTAAGTCTTTGAGTCCAACCTCTAGCTGTTGCTATGCACAGTGACTGCACCCCTACATCTGGGAAGGAGAAAAGCAAGCTTCAATTAACAACTTGAAACCCCCGAAAAGTTGCTATAGGTGTGTTCCGATTTCTCCTATGTAATCAACAAACCTAGTGTCTAGTTTGATGCACGGAAGCACTACCCAGACTGTCACACAGACTTTTTTTTTTCACCTTTTTAAATATTTGTTCTCTAGGCAGGCACATGTGTAGTTAAAAGCACAGATGGACCAGTCTATGGAGGTGTGGCCCAAGAATTTGTCATTTTAATAAGCATCCAGGTGATGGCGACTAGGCTAGGTGATGGAGAGGTTATTTGTAATCATGAGAGATAGGAGGAGTGCTTAGAAAGTTTCAAACAATTTGCTCATGCTTTCTTCTTAGATTTATCACGTTGGTGTAGAATTTGGTCAGTCAGCCACCACATATTTATTGAGCATCTACTATGGGGACAAACAAGACAGAAACATTCTAATAGTAAGGGAGACAGAAAGTAAACATGGAAACAAATAACTATGACAATTTCAGGTATTGAAAAGTGTTATAAAGACTTGCAAAAGCATTAAAACAGACCCTGGTTTTCCATGTTTCAATCTTTACCATTCTTCCTCCTTCTCTCTCCTTTCCTTTCTTGTTTTCTCCCCTTTCTATCTCTCCTTCCCCTGAACTTGAACTAGCATTCAATGACTAACAGGGCTTACAAAGACAGCTCTCAAAACAACTGTTTCAATAGCTACCAAAATAAGATTGCACCAACAATCATAAGAAAGAGACATGAAAACACCAACATATCCCACCCATTTCAACTGCAAAGTGCAAAGGCCAGGAAGTTGAAAGAAGAGAAAACATGAATAGACGAGACTGAGTGAGAAGAAAAGGGCTGTGTGTGGGTTGGGAAACCGCTGGAGGTTTCTGTTTTGTTTGCCTTAACAGTTCACCCACTTAAAGTGTACAGTTCAGTGGTTTTGAGTATATTGAGTTGTGCAACCATCACCACCATCAATTGTAGAACATTTTCATCACCCCCAAAAGAAATTGAATACCCATTAGCATTCACTTTCTACCTCCACACCCCACTCCTACTCCCAGTCCTGGGCAATCACTAATCTCTTTTCTTCTTGTATGAATTTGCCTATGCTGGGCAGTTGGTGTAAAGACAGTCCATAGTATGTGGCCTTTTGTGGTTGGTTTTTTCCACTTAGCACAATGTTTTCAAGGTCCATCCATGTTGTAGCATGTATCAGGGCTTCATTCCTTATTATGGCCGAATAATATTACACTGTATAAATATACTATTTTTGTTTATCCATTTATCAGTTGATGAACTTTGGGTTGTTTCCACTTTTTGGCTACTATGAATAATGTTGCCATGAACATTCATGTATAAGTTTTTGTGTGGGTATATGTTTCCATTTTTCTTAGGCATATACCTAGGAGTGGAATTACTAAGTCATACGGTAACTCTGTTTAACCTTCTGAGGAGCTGCCAAGCATTTATTATCTGTCTTTTTTACTTCAGCCATCTTAGTGGGTATCTCATTAATCTCATTATAGTTTTGGTTTGTATTTCTCTTATGACTAAGGATTTTGAGCATCTTTTCATCTGCATTTTGGCCATTTGTGTATCTTCTTTGGAGAAATGTCTATTCATACCCTTGCCCATTTTTAAATGGGTTTATTTTAGAGTTGTCTATTCTATTCTACTGATCTATTTTTCTGTCATTACACCAGTGCCACATTGTCTTAATTACTGTAACTTTGTGGTAAGTTTTCTTCAATTCTTTAAACCTAGTGTCCTTTTGTTCTTTGACCATATTTATAATAGGCAGTTTCTATTGCCTGCTTTTTCCTCCTCCTCCTCGTATATGGGTCACACTTTCCTGTCTCTTTGCATGTCTCATAATTTTTGTTGAAAATTGGACATTTCAATAATGTATTGTGGAATTTCTGGATATTGACCCCTCTCTGATCTGGGGCTTGCTTGCTCCTTTATTTCTTCAGTGTCTTAGCTGGACTAGTTTAGGGAAATCTATTTCCCGCAATGTACAGTCTCGGATGATGCTCCTCAAAGAGTGAAGCCTTGAGCAGGCACACAGGCTGTCTGACACCCAGGGATTCCTGTCTTCTTAGCAGCTCTCTATCTGTCTTTTCTCCTGATTTCCCTGTGAAGCTTTCAGATGCTCTGACTTTATTGGTTACATACACAGCTGTTAGCCTCCAGTAATTGCTAGCTGATTACTGTGTTGTTTTTGACTAAATTTACCCACAGTCAGATCCAACTAAAGTAATGCCCCTTTATAGGGACAGTCTTTGAGGCTTCCTGTGAGCCCAGAAGGGCTCTCCTTAGCTCTCTCTTTCCCTGGCTCACTTTGTTACACTTCTAGCTGGTCTACCATTTTGTTACACTTCTAGCTACTAGTTTAACTTCTTTGCATTGCCTCCCAAATAAAGTATGTCCTCTTAGGGAGAGCTACTGAGTTCTCTGTTCTTATGGACTCCTCTCCCCATGGACAGAATCTCTGTGTCACTGCATAAGAGTTGGAAAGGGAGCAGGGGCTGTAGTCCACTTCTTCTGACGTGACACACTTGCCTTATTGCATAAGTTGGGCACTGGATGTGGATGGTAGCCTCTAGTCTTTTCAGCTTGCCCTTCCTGGCATGGAACCTATGCATAAGCTGCAGTGGAGGTCATTGGGACCCAACATTCTCAGCTTTCTGTGCCTAAGTAAAGCTTGTGCTGCACAAGTGGGAACTGGGTTTTGGAAGGGAGTCCCAGTCCAGTCCCCTGCTTGGAAAAGAGCTGATATGCTGGCCACCTGCCCCTCCTGGGCTAAACTGCAGTCCTAAACTAGGAGCCGAGGGGAGAGAGAGCCCTATGTTCTTGGCCCCCCTTCTTGGACTAGAGCTTCTGTCACAGAGTTGGGAGGAGATGGGATCAGGTGGTGGCTCAAATGCCACAGACTCTTAGTCTTCTTATCAAGATTTACTAAATTTTCTTGAATAAATATTTTGTGGATAACCAAGAGTATACACTTGCTGTGTACTCTTAAGACAATATCCAGAGACTTTAAATAGTTGTTTTTCATGATTTTCACTGGTTAAATGTTTCTTTCAGTGGGGAGAGTGTCAGATTAGCTCCTCACACTGCCATTCCAGAAGTGTGGTCTCCTTAGAGGATTTTATTTCCCTCAGAATATTAGTATGAAAAAATTTTAAACAGCAAAATTGAAAGATTTTCACAGTGACTACCCATATTCTCCTTGCCGAGATTCTACCATTAACATTTTGTTATAGTTGTTTTATTACATATCTATCCATCATTCACTCTGATATAGTTTGGGATATGTTGCAATGTAAGCTGTAGACCTCAGTAACTTCTAAATTCTCCAGAGTTTCTTTCATTAACTAGAATTCAATGTATTTTCCAATTACAGTTGACATTCAATATTATATTAGTTTCAGGTGTATAGCATAGTGGTTAGACATTTATATAACTTACAAAGTACAATTCGATGTTTGTTTTCAGTTTTTTTCTTTTGAGGTAAAATTTACATACAATGAAATATATAAATCTTTTTTTTAAATAAATTTATATATTTTTTCAAACTTTTATTTATTTTAAGTGTGTTTTTCCAGGACCCCTCAGCTCCAAGTCAAGTAGTTGTTTCAATCTAGTTGTGGAGGGTGCAGCTCACAGTGGCCCATGTGGGGATCGAACCGGCAACCTTGTTGTTAAGAGCACCACGCTCTAACTAACTGAGCTAACCAGCTGCCCCAGGAAATACATAAATCTTAAGTGTACAGTCACTGAGTTCTGACAAATTCATGCACTTATGCAACTCATACTCCTATCAGGATAGGAAACATTTCCATCACCCCACAAAGTTCCCTCATGTTTCCTCCAGTCCATCACCACCATACCCGTCCCCCCAGAGGCAACCGCTGTTAGGACTTTTCCCCACCATATTAGTCTTTCCTGTTGTAGAGCTGTACATAAAAGAAGCCATACCGTATAGACTCTTTCATGTACAGCTTCTTCCACTTATCCTAATGCTTTTGAGAGGCATCCATGTTGCAGGCATCAGTGTTCATTCCTTTTTATTGCTAAATAGTATTGGATGGTATGAATTTACCAGTTTGTTTATCCATTCTCTGGGCTACGTACTGGAGGAATTTAGGCAGAGAACTGACATCTAATTTACCCTTTAGATAGATCATTGTAGTTAGTAAATGGAAGACGAAGTATGAGGACAGGGCACAAAGAGACAAGAGGCCAGTTAGGAGCTCTGGCAGCAGTTCAGGGGATGTATGGGGCTGGTTTGGATGGACACTGTAGCAGCAGAGATGGTGAGAGGTGGTCTGATTTGGTATATTTTGGAAGTCAAGCAGGATTTGCTGATCAATAGGATGTGGAAGGTGAAAGAAAAGAATCAAAGATGACTCTAGTCCCCCAAGCCGTTCCTTCAACCATGCTTTGCCAATATGTTGGTGGAGAGGCAATAAAAAACAAGCCAGAAACTTTCTGCTTGGAAATTTGGCTAAAAACCAATTGGAGGGCAATCAGTGAGCAAGTATTTGCCAAATGTTTCCAGGTGGCAATCCATTAATTCCTAGGTGGTCCCCTATGAACACGTGCAACTTCTCAGAAAACCAGCATAATTTGCAGCTTCTCTTGCCACAGTAATATCACTACTAGAAATACAAGCCAATTTAATTTTGGAATCTGATTTATCCCCTACAACCTACCACCCACTTGACCCAGCACTTCTGAGCTATTGGCTTTTAAGATTCAACTTCCCTTCTTTCTCTCAAACAGGAAACTTTTAAATGTCAGTTCTTTCTTATCTGAATCTTTAAACATGTCACTGTGTTTCTCAGAATAGAAGGTTTTATGATTAGCCTTTCATTTAAGTATTACATAAAGAATGAGCCCTTTATAAATAATGCAGGTGCGGTCAAGTTTTATTCATTAAACAAATATCTGTTGAGTGCCTACTATGTGCTAGGAACTGTGCTAGGCATTGGTTAGACAGTGTCTGCCCTCAGAGAGTTCGAAGGACACATAAATTGGAGGGTGATAAATGTTATGATAGTAGAAACCCTGTACAAGTGGCACTCAGCAGAGGCTTAAGGGTAAAACCAGGAACAACTTCCAGATGAGATGTTTTAGTTGAGAACTGAGGAATTGAAAACAGAAGCCGGAGAATTTGGGGTGGGACAAAATAAGGTATTCTAGGTGGGAGGAATAGCATGACCTAAGATCCAGATGTGTACGTAGTACACTGATAAAACTATAAATTTGAGATGATGGAGGGGAAGTAGAGACTAAGAGGGAGTTCTAAGAGACGGATACAAGGGCCAGATCATGAAAGTCTTTCTAAACTATATGAAGAAATTTGGATATTCTAAATTTTTAATACAGTATTGATACTGGATTGAAGTGGGTAGCGTGGAGGCAGGAAGACCAGTCACTGGTTCAGGAAAAAGGTGATGGTGACATGGACAAATTTGGGGGTGGTGGTGGTGTAACTTGGAGAAAAAAGAGAAGTAGATGAACTTATTGATAAGGTTGAAATATTGATAAGGTAGAATCAACAGTTGTTGGTGATTGATTGGTAAAATAAGTCAAGGGCAAAGTCCAGGTTTTTGACTTGGCAACTGGTTGGAAAGGTGAGAAAGAGACCCAGGAAGGATGAAGATGTTGAGCATGGTCTAGAGAAGAGGAGGGGAAATCGTGAATGTGGTGTTTGAACGTGTTGAGTCTGAGGTATTTTTTGAGATGTTCAAGCTACGTCAAATCAGTGATTGGATTTATAGACCTGGAGCTCAGAGAAGTTATATATCAGAGATATATGAGATCTGACCATTAAGTTCACGAACTTGTTGCAACAATGTTGCTAACCTTTTTTGATATCAGAGGGATTATTCATTATGAATTTGTACCAACTGGACAAACAGTTAACCAAGTTTACTATTTGGAAGTGCTGAAAAGGTTGCATGAAAAAGTTAAATGACCTGAGCTTTTCGCCAACAGTTCATGGCTCTTGCAGCACGACGATGTCTGTGAGCGAGTTTTTAGCCAGTAAACAAGTGCATTGGAACACCCTCCCTACTCACCTGATCTGGTCCCCAATGACTTGTTTCTTTACCTGAAGATAAAGGAAAGATTGACAGGAAGATATTTTGATGACATTCAGGACATCAAGGGTAATACAATGACAGTTATGATGGCCATTCCAGCAAAAGGGTTCCAAAATTGCTTTGAGGGGTGGACTAGGTGCTGGCGTCGGTGTATAGCTTCCCAAGGGGAGTACTTCGAAGGTGACTGTAGTGATATTCAGCAATGAGGTATATGCAGCACTTTTTCTAGGATGAGTTTGCAAACTTAATTATCAGATCCCATACATTTGTGTACCATCTACATATAGTTAGTTTTTAAAATCATAGACATGGATGAGACAATCTAGAAAGAAAATGTACCATGGAAAAAGAGGAGGATCTGTGCCGTGCCTTAACTCCAATATTTAACAGCTGGATAGAAGAGAGTAATTTTACAAAAAACTGAGAAGCGGCCAAAGAGGTAGGAGCAAAACCAGGAAGGTTTTCAAGTATGAAGTGCTCGATAAAGTCAATTGTTGCTGAGAGTTCAGGTGAAACGATAATTGGCAAATGCCCATTGAGTGAGCAACATGAGATTTAATTTTCATTGTTAAAGCTGTTTAAAGAAGTGGGTGAAATCCAGATTGGAGTCGGTTGAGGAGGGAGTAGAAGGTGAGAAAATAAATCCAATGAATATAGGCAAATTAGAGTATTTTGGTTGTGAAGGTGAAGAGAGAGAGGCTAATAGTCAAATAAAGATATGAGAATGAGGGAGTTTTTTTCAAGAAGGAAGAGAATTAAGTTAAAAAGCTAAAGAGGAGTCCATTGAACAGAAGTTGAGTTCTGAAGAGGGAGTGAATAACAAAAATGTATAGTTTTTGAAAAAGTGAGAGGGGATGAAATCTGAAACTCTGACGGAGGAAGGACTGACCTTTAGCAGAAGCTAGAACAACGTGTATTATATATTGTAACACAGTCTAAGAAGGAAGTCAGAAAGCTAAGGGAGGTTTAGGTGCTTGCCTGGAAGAGGTGAGAAGTCTGTATCTGATGGCTTTTCTTTTGTCTGGGAAGGAAGAGAAGGCATGTGGTCAGAAGATGGGTGGGGAAAGTTCTTGTGGAGAGGGGCAAAGGGTTGCAGGTGAGTGTTGAAGCGATCGTAAATGGATGTCGGTAATCATGAATTCCTTGTGAGCGAAGCTGCCCTCGTGTGAGTTTCTCCATTCAGCATTTGCCTGCTTGGGCTTGGGAGAAGGCAAGGAGAAACCAGAGTGTTGGGGCCACCAGGGTTGTGATTGCTGAAGACAGTTCTGCATTTCTCAAAACATTCTCCTAACAGATGTTAACAGGTATATTGAGCGGGAAAAAACATCAACAACAACAAAAACTTCCTTGGTCAAAGAAGTTTGGGAGAACCACTATATACTCTCTTCTATTCTTCATATGCACGTGAACATATTTGAAATTCTGAGAGTTTTACATTTGAAAACCCAGTTAAATTTACTGTAGTCAACTTTTTCAAGCATATTTGCATCCAGAGTGTTCTGTGTATGTTTCATGTGTTGTCTCTGTTAAGTTCTCACAGTTTGGTTTATGATGGATTAGATCATTAGGAGTTCCCTCCATTCACCTTACGCCTACATAAAAGGACAGGAGCCTTTATTCATTTCATTCAACACCTCTACGTTATCTGTAGTTAGCCATTTAAATCCACATCGATTTAGGGTAGAGCAATAGCTAACCCTTTCTGCAATGTACCTCATTCTTTATGAATAGCAGCTCCAGGTGCTATCCACTTGTTATCAATTCTTGCTGTAAACTTTAAAAAACGAACAATAAACTGGCTTCCTTATTGTTCTCCTAGGACCATAAGAAGCCACCTTGAAAACTGGCAAGGAACACAGGGCCAATGACCATGCCAGATGGTTAGGATCAGGGCTGGCGGGGAGGGTGGCAACCGGAGTTACTTGTATTTTATTTTACTACTATAGTAACCAATGTTTTCATAGGTCTTTACAGTCTACAGATTGCTCTCATGTGTGTTGTTTTACAGAATTACATTGAATTATTGTTGAGCAAGTTACAACTGTTACCGGTGAGAGGAAGGAACATAGCTTGGGAGGGGGGTGGGTAACAAATGAGTAGATACATTGAGGAAAAAAGAGAGGAGCTGGGAAGGGAGTTGAAATAATATTAGGGACAGTGGTCTAAATAATGCATTCTCAGTGGAGGTGGTAGTGCTTCCAAGGGAGTAAAAAGTCTTTCTGGGGGACAAAAAAAATCTTAGATATTACAGTGGTTTGGTGACCCTCCAAAGGGCCACAGCACAAAAACAGATATACAGTATATTTGTGGTTAAGATTTCATGGTGGGGGACAATTAGGAAAAACATGTCTGCAAAGGCTTGTTGAGGGTGAGGAGTGATAATGAAAAAGAGGTAGAGGAACACTGGTCTAAACCCTGCGGTGCCTGTAGAACTTTGTGACATCCATGAATGGTTCTTCTGTCCCCAGATGAGTCAGACAATGAATTTTTCTATCACAGCATCTGCCTGTGGCTTCATTTGTCCTGCCCATCTTCTCCAAGGCCCTCAAATGACCATGTTTTACCACGTAAATTCTTTTCTTTCCTGACACAGCTGACTGAATTAGGTAGACGTAAGCCAAGACCAGTTAAGGTGCAGACTGGCCAGTGAGTGATTGGTCCTGGGAAGCCTGGCTGCACTCACTTCCTCTCCTCAAACTCCTGTGGTGCTGCTCTGTATTTTTATAACATCTATTCCACCAGCCCTTTGAAGTGACTTGAGTGGGGACCAAAAGAGCCCGGGTATCTCCCCAGACAGGACACTTGGCCTGGTCGTGTGCCATTTGAGTGAGGTTGAATGTGATTGAGTGAGGATGGAAGAGAAATCTATTTGAATCATCAGCTCTTCATCTTTATTTATCTTATTTATCTGACTAACGTAGAGTAGGGTTTCTCCCCAGCTGCAGCACTGACATTTTGGACCAGGAAATTCTTTGTGGGACAGAGAGCTTTCCTGTGCATTGTAGTAGGTTTAGCAGCATCCCAGGCCTCTCCCCCACTAAATGCCAGTCCCCACCCCAAGTTGTGACAACTGAAAATGTCCCCAGACATTGCCACATGTCCCTTGGGGGAGGGGCAAAATCGCCTCCAGTTGAGAACTACTGATGGGGAGAAACTAAATCAGAAAGTGATCCGTCTCCTAATTGTATCGGTGCAACGCCAGAAAGGGCTCGTAATCTGCTGTGAAGCATCACCTTAAGGAGGCTGTTGCTAGAAATGATGGAAGACCCTCCTTGAGAGCCAAGACCTGTTGTTACCATGACCTTCACAGCTAACACTTAGTGAGTGCTCGCTTATGTGCTGGAAGCTTGCTAAGCATGGTCCGTATTGCTACTATTCTCCTCACCCTACAGCTGAGGGAACTGAGTCATGGAGGTGTTACGGGACTTGCCTCAAGTCACCCAACTCCGTAGTAATAGCAGAGTCTCCTAGGCCGTGTGGTTCCGGAGCCCATGAGCACATGACCTCTTTGTCATACTGTTCTTCCTGTAACATCTGTACTTGTTTATCTTCCAAAACACTCAGCACAGTACCAAGCACAGAACAGGTTCTCACTAGACCCTATTGATTCTGTCCATATTGACACTGACGTGTCCTGGGGCACTTTGTCCCAGATCTCTGCTTCACGAGGCTCTCTGCTCAAATAGCGCTTTCTCAGTGAAGACGTCCCTTATCACCGTCTTTAGAACAGCACCCTCCTTCACTCTCTAGCTCCTTACCCTGCTTTATTCTTCCTCATAGTACTTACCATCATCTGACGTGTGTGTTTATAGTTTGTTCCTCCACCCCCAACAGACTACAATATGAGCTGCACATAAGGAGGGGCTTTGCCTGCTGTTTACTGCTGTATCCCCAGCACCTAGCACATTCCTTGGCGTATAGTAGATGTCCATTAAACGTATGGAATGAATGAAGAAACCCTTTAACTGAAATGCTATATTCAAATCTCTTCACTCTGGTTATTCATAATTACTTTTTCCTCAATACTGCATTTAAAAACTAATCTTTCTTCGAATGACCAGGAACATTTATTCAGAAGAGGGGCGTAGCCCTCGACAGAAATGCCAGGGTCCTGGGATCTCCAACAAATGCCTGCCACAGATTTATTGTTACCTGGCCTTTGTCACGCACATATATTCATTTTTAATTTGGCTTTGCTAGTCTGTGAAAGTAATTTAATAGAGGTCATGATAATATACAGTCAGTGATATTAATTTATATTTAGCTTGGGTTTAAATCACATAGTAAATTATAAACTGTTTTTGAGAAACATTTTACAGATAACACAATGGCAGACTTTTGCACAAAAGTAATCAGAAGTTGATTCTACCTTCCCATGTCTCTCTGTAACAACTATTCATAAGTTGAAAAGAATAGTTTTAATTAAAATTTATTAAAAATGTAGCAGTTGTTCTCATTATGTAGAAAATGAAGCCACATAGTAACACAGTTAAATTACAGTCAAAGCCCCTTTGTTTCAAAACTATCCCTTTCTCACCCTCCAAAAAATTACTTAAAATTTTGACTCATTTCTCTCCCCAAAGTGGAAGCTTAGGCCAGTTGCCCAGTATTATTATTTTTTTTTTTGTAAAAACATCAGTTGCTGTCGTGCAATGAGGCATTTCAGGCAATTATGTTAGCTCTAGATTTGAGAGAGCTCATTCCCCAAACCTGAATACTAGCCCTGAGAAATTTAGGTCAAATTCATCCTTCATTTGTGTTTAAACATCGTCAGACCCCTTGCAGCAAAATAGGCTGAGAGGAGGCAAACAGATGCCTTTCTGTTGCTGCGGTTTGGAGATGGAACAGATGTCTCCAAATTAGAAAGGACGTTTAGCAGAACACCATCTTCCACATTCGTCGCAGGTTCCCAGCTCCCCAAACGCCCCATATCCCATAGTTGGTGTACTGCCACTCATCATTGAATTCCGGTGCCAGCGGCCTGAACGCATCAACCGGAGACTGTTCCATAGGGAGACTAACTCTCACTCAACACCAGGTCAGGTTTTTTAGAGATGTTGTATAGCATGATTTTATGCTTATGTCTTATGTTTGTAGAAGCAAGAAGCATTTGCCTGGGAGGGCGTAGGCTCTTGAGGAGTGGCTTGGGTTTGGATGTTAGAATAAATTCACTCTGTTAAAGCCACGTATAAATGAACCACAAAGATGCAGCTGGCAAAGGTAGCTACTCAAGCATCTAAGGTGGTGGCACAGCCCAAGAACTACTTGGCAGAGTCCAGTGGGAGAATTCCCATCTGACTTTGAGGGAGCTTTATGATGTGAGGGCCATGTCAGAAATGGGCGTAGGAACAAAGGGAAGATGAAATAATGGTATTTCTTAGGTTTGGACAAAGTGAAAGATTTGGAAAGTTAGGACTCAGAGGTCTGTGGGGTTCCAGACAGATATAGATCTCCTTCCTATTCCTTCCAGCCTGAGGACAGCACCAATCAATGTCAGGAGTAAGGGGTGTAGATAGTCGGCAGGCCCTGAAAAGTCACCTGTTTGGAGTAAGAAGGCCAAGAGTGTTGCTGCCCAGTGCAGGGTGTACTTACTGCCAGGCTGGCCACGGAACAGTCACCACGGTCGCTGCTGTATGTACAGAATCCCATCCCCCGTCCTGGGAGTTTCCAATTCCAGCAACTCTGAAGTAGGTCCTAGCAAAATGCATTTTTAACTAATGGTTCTGCTGTACAACATTTCTTGTTAGGAGAGGGGACCAGGAAGAGGTAAACAGCACCCGTCATACTGAAGTCCTCTGGCTGAGGGATCAGATGAAAAGAACACTGCCCAGACCCTGGAGTAATGCATATAGTATTATTACAACTCAGGCCTCACACAAGAGACAAAGGGCCTAGTTGCTGGTTGTCTACTTTCTACAAATTCTTAAGAGGGCAAAGTTTGTCATCTGACACCAAACACATTGTCTTGGCATGTTTTCTATGTGTGGGTGATAGGTAATAGCAAAAGTGTAAAAAAAAAAAAAGCATAAAAGGGGACACTTCAAACAGATTCTTATTTTGGAATTTTAATGTTAACAGATGGCAGCTTCACAGGTCAAAATCCTCTGTGTGTGAGGAAAACACTGAGGGGAAATGACATCCAAATTGGGCCCAGCCATTCCATGAACTTCAGAACGTGCTCTGTTGTACAGAGATTTGGTTTTGTATTTGTGATAATGGATAGCTGTAATGGTCAAACTCATGGGCAAACATCCAACCCTGTTCCCCATTCCCTTTTTGAATCCACTGGGAGCTCTGAGGGCTTAGAGTTTACGTCCCCGTGGAATATACTGGTGGGCTCTTTGCTGGAAGACCCATTTCCCTGTTTTTTCCTGTCTCTCCCCTTTCCCACTGGGCAAGGTGTAGAAAGAGAAGTTCATGGATTTATTCCACTGATACTGCGTGGTGCCAAACAGGGCCCCTGGCCACAGAGCCTCCATGGTGCACATAGATAAGAAGGCCGAGAAGAGAAGAGACACCATGCTCCATCTTCAGTGGTGGAATGTGCCGCTCACATAAGATTACTGAGTCTCTTTTCTAGACATGAGTGGAGACGCAAAGCGTTCTCCATTTGAGCCTGTGTGGGCACAACTTGCGCTCACGTGTATACTGACAGAGACATAATTAAGGCTCAGACGGGGCCTTCAGTTAACGTGGTGCCCTGTGGAGACAGAGCCTCCTCAACCCTCTCTGTAGAATTGCTGGAAGAGGGCCCTGGTAGACAGAAGATCCAGCGACAAGTTTCTCTGCTCTGACTCAGATGTGACGAGGCGGTAGCCCAGCAAATTCATGGTCTGGTGGCAGATTCTCTGCAGGTGAGAAACATTTTCGTAAGGCAAGGACCAGCGCCAGGCTTGAGAGACGTTGAGGGCATTCCTGGAATTTGTATGGAAGGCATGAGTACCCATGCCCTTGCCTCGAGTGATGTTGTGCACCCAGGTCTGGAGCTGGGGCAAGAATTCCAACCCTGCGTATTCATACATTCGGGCGGTCTGGGCCAGGGGGTCTCGGACCAGGTCCTCATAGCGCATGAGCAGGTAGCGCCGCCTCAGAGCTTTAGGCAAGGACTGCACAGCCTTGTAGATCTCCAGCTGGCTGCGGCAGATGACCTGCATCACGTAGTAGGCTTGCTCCTCCTTCGTGAGTTTCTGCCCCTCCGGCCCCATCACAATTCGACTGTCAATCATGAGTTCTTTCTTGGTGCGTTCTCGGGAACGGAACACCGCCCGGGGGTCCCGGACCAGGTGCACGATGTGCAGATTAAGGGAGGGGTCTGTGAGCAGCGGGTAGAGCACCTGCAGGTTGAAGAAGCGCACCTCCTTGAGCACCACGTGGCTGTAGTTGCGGCAGGCCCTTCCCACCACCTCAAAGGGCTGCCTACTGCACAGGAGATGGCAGTGAGCCTGGGATGTGATGGTACCCCGCGGGAAGACGTAGCAGGCAGGCGGGGAGCACAGGGCCCTGCTGCTGTCCCACTGGAAGAGGCTGGACAGTGTTCGGAGACCAGGTTTCATGTAGGCATCAAAGACACTCATGTCACACAGAAAGATGGCCCGGATCAGATCCCGCACTGCCATGTGCAGCCTCCAGGGGGTGCTTTGAGTGAAGGTCATCCAGACGTGCCAGGCGGGCTCCATCAGGTAGAAGACGTCTGGGTGCTGCCCGAAAAGCTGCCCCACAAAAGAAGAGCCAGAGCGCCAGGAAGACAGGACCAGCACGTGCATGGGCTTGGGCTCCTCCCTCCTACACAGGGAGTTGAGGTTGTGGCTGTACAGATGGATGACGAGAGCTAAGAGGGCCATCTGGGAAACCAGGAACAACAGCAGTGGCCTCACTTTTTTGGGCAGTGTCATCGTGCTGAAGTGTCCTTTAAGGAACAAGCACAAGGGCTGTGTTAGGCTGTTGTTTTGGTGTCTGCCTTCCATCCGCTTTCTAGCCAAAGCCACCACGTCCCTCACCCCACACCGAGGAGCAATGTCAAGTGCTGGAGCCTTCTTGTGACCAAGTGCACAAATCCCTCTTGGCAGTTCCTGTCCCTCGTAGCTGCTGTGTCAATAAGTTCTATTGATTTTAGGCTCTTGACCTCCTCCCTCCTGGTCTTTCTTGTCCATTGAACTACCAAAAAATATCTGAGGAAATATGGTACTTTATCAATGCAGGGGAACAGCTCCACCCTGGCCCCCTGGTGACATGCATGTGTTCACACAGGCAACTAGGCAAAGCTTCGCTGCCGTGTGACCCAAGTTTCAGCTGAAAGCCCTGTGGTTCCTTCTCAAACTAAGGAAGATATAAGCTGGCTTGTGAGGAACTGCCATAAGGCCATCACCCACCCACCCCCATCTTGAGATTGCTACAAGGTCGTTTCTCATTATCTTCCTTCATCTCTTTTAAGCCCTGGACTTTTAATCCCCTGAAGGTCATGGCTACAGTCAATAAAGCTGCTTGGCTTTAGTTTGGAGTTGTCTCCTCAGTATCATCTAGTCCCTTCTGATTTGGTCTCGTTGTGTGGCACTAGGAACATGAGGAGCTGCCCCAATGCTGACTTCACATATGTGCAGATAATGAATTATCTGAAACTATTTCGGTTGAATTGTTGTCTCCGTAGCAGCCAACTCTATAAAGTATGGCAAGCCCGCCTAAGACCTGCAGTAGTGGTGCTTGTGGCCTATTAGCCACTATGCCGCTGCTTGGGGTAATACTTGATACTTGACACAACCTACGCAGGACTGCCCAGTATGGTTGTGCAGGTTGTGCACTGCATAACCCTAGGGAATGCCATCTCATCAAGAATTTAAGATATTTACTATAAAAATATATTCTGGTAGGTGACAGTAAAATACGTTGTTCTAACAGAATAAGTATATTAGGATGATTTGCCAGTTGTTAATGTTAAATATCTAGAGAAATGAATTGCACTTTTTAATTCACACTAAAGCTCATATAGACTGGTGGCAACCCTGACTTACTCCCATCACAATCAGGGCACTTTGTGCAAAAAGACCATGGTTCCCAGTGCCATGCTAGGGTATTATTCCAACAGAGATGTGAACCCTCTTTAAGGGCTAAGATGACTCTGGGTCTTTTTGGGTGACCTCCTGGCATAAATAACTATTAAGAGAGAGAATAGCTAGTTCACAAAGTGTAAAATATTAATAGTAGCTAATTTGTATATCACTATATACCCCAGAAATTCTTCCTTCAAACTTTAATAAAGAAGAGAAAATATATTTCTAGGCAGTAACTGGAGCTGGATATAGGGTTTGCTGTTTTCCTGGTGATAGGTCTTATTGCCAATTTTTCAATAGGTAACAGTTACATGGTTCAAATTGTTTTTAAGAATATCATTATTATGGACATTGAATCCACAGACTCAGAATTTAAAGGAAGGTTCTGCATATAGAAAGGAAATAAGAGGAGTACTTGCCAGCCTGCAGCCTAGCCTGGCGCACTCCAGCTCTGCAACAGATGGAATGACAAGCAGTGGGGAATCCCGTGACAGTCAGTGGGGTCTGCAGAGGAGCATTGTAGTCATAAATTAGAAAACTTCTAGAGCTATTTGTAAACAGGGGCAGTGACATACTTTTTAAAGGGGTCTACATTATTGTGCTGGGGGAAAGAACACTTAAAAATTTTATCAGCTGCTGAATCAGTAACCTCTTCTCTATTTACTAACAGCTAGTATTTACTTATTAGCTGGTGTTTTTTCATCACTATCAGTGAAAAGTCTACTTCCACTACCTGTTTTCCACCCGCCCATTTCTCAGCTTGCCCCCAGATAGCAACGGGCTTCATCGTTCCTGTGTCCTGTCAGTTGCTTTACGCACACACAAGGAAATTCAAATGTACAGATAGTCTTCACTTTTTCCCCGCTTTATAATACAAACAGTAGCTATTTCTTCACACTGTGCCGCACCTTGTTTCTTTTAGCTTAGCAATATATCTTGGAGAGATTTCCGTGGCCGTACATAAAGTATTTCCTCATTCCTTTTTAGCTCTACATACATAGAATTCTATTGTGTGGATGTAGCACAGTTTGTTTAACCAGTTTTGTCATTGATGGGTTCTTGGGTTATTTTCAGTCTTTTGCCATTTCAAAAACTTTGAATAATGACCTTTACGTTCACACATCATTAAACATGTAAGATGTAAGCTAAATCCCCAGAAGTGGAATGGCTGAGTCCAAGAGTACGCATATATGTACCTTTGATAACTCTTGCTCAGAGAGCCTTCATACTGGTCCTCCAGAGAGTCTAGGGAGTGGATTTTAGAGGAGGAATTGGGCAGCCACAGAAGTGGCTTTTGGAGTTTATAGCTTGCTTCCTGAAGAGGTAGAGCATTCTGTGGGTTCATGTGCTTCCCTTGGAAGTCCCCTGAACCTTCTGGGAAGCATGTAATGACCCAAGCCAAACCTTGTGTGGCAATGGCACCGAAACCTCTCTCTCCCATTCATTACAACAATGCATTTCCTCCGTATGTGCCACAAGGATCCAGTGTGGATCATCTGTCCTTGGTGGCCAACAAATGCTTTGCTATGTGCCAGGGAAATGTCAATGAACATTAATTCCTGTCTTGGCCCTGAAGATAAGAGCAGGAACAGCTAAGTGATGCTCCTAGTTATTTTAAGCTTGAGCCCAAAAGGAAATGATGAGAAACTAGGGCATTATTGATGATGGCCCAAGAATGCCCCCACCCCAAAGACTGAAGAGGGACTTTAGCAAGAGATCTTCTCCCAAGGCAATATGAGTATGCGGAAAAGTTTGGAACAAAGATAGGAAACGATGGAGCAAAAGAGAGAGGAAACTAAAGAGAACTTGACCTGTGCACAATTATGAGGAAACTGGGATAGAATTTTATAAGTGGGCCTATGAACAACTCAAGGAAAAGCTAACATTTCTTAGGGATTAGGAAAGTAGACCTTTCAGGGTTACTGACTCCCTCCCCTATCCAGGCTTTGAGCCAACTCAGTGTCCTGAGCCCTCCTGGACTGCCAGTGCTCCTAGCCTCATGCCTGTTCTCTCCCAGAGCTGGAATCAGGCCTTCTAATTCTGTCCCCACTTGTCCTTAGTTTTCCACGGTTCTCAGGAATTCCCATGGAAACCCTCTGACTTCTTCCTCTGCTTTTTCTTTCCATGGGCACTTCCCCTGGCTAGAAAGAAAGTATGCTTTTGTAAAGTGAGTCCCATCTCTTGTCACTGGGATCCAGACATATCCTGGATCTAGACAAGCCATGGCAGGGCTGACCAGACAGCTAAGGAACACTTTAAGGTGTGTCTTGGGCAAAGCTCATCTCTGCAGAGACTATAATCAGTGGTAGAGGAGGACACTCTTAAGACCCTGGGAGAAGCGAGGTCATGTGGCTCCCTGAAGAAAAGGAAACTGAAGCTTTTTATGGCAATCTCCTCTAATCTAATCACCGCTTCTCTCCAGCTGGCCTACACTGACCTCCTCTGTAGTTCTTAGAGTTGATAAGCATTTGTGAGAAGTCTGTGACATGATCCCATCTCGGAGTCTCTCATCTACCTTCCTGAGTGTTCTTTTGTGGCTTTAGTTGCACGCTTGAATCCTACCCTCCCTGTTGCCAGAACCCCAAATCTGCTCCTCTCTAGCCTGGTTTTGATAGTACGTAGCCTCTCTTCTGTCTCTCAGCTCTTTCCATCATCCACTGCTGCCAAAAACTATCTTTTTAAAGCACAAGTCTATCATCCCCCGCCCCCTAAAATCCTCCAATAACTTTTGAGGGGAAGCAGAGTTTGCCACCCCAAAATATGCATTTGGGGATATTGATTATTTTAAGCTGGTTATTTTTAAGAAACAGAAGACTCAGAAAGAACCTTTCGCCTGTCCCCCTAACCGATTTAAAGAATTTAATAGAGGACCTGCTCCATAAAGGGAGCCTGTTGTCACTGATAACTATAGTTGATGTAAACTAAGTATAGACAAGATCCTCTCTGTGTCCCATTGTTAAAGATGGCCCAGCAAACATTTAGTTACCAAACATTTGCCTTTCATCTCCATTTGAGTTGCCTTCATGCCCTCCGAAGTCTCAGATCATAACCCCCTTCCCATTCCCATCTCCTTAGCTCAAGATGACATATGAGTCTTAACCGCCCCCATAAGTAGATATGTAATAAATTTGGTCGTTTTCTCCTGTTAATCTGTCTCATGTTAATTTGATTATTAGTCCAGCCAGAAGAATTTAAAAAGTTAGGAGGAAATATTATTTTTCCTCCCCCACACTTTCCAACACATACAAGATTAAGTTGAAATCCCCAAGTCTTGTTTTTTTCCGAAACATTTATGAAGTTTTATTGAAAACATAAAATACAGAAACACCAGATTTTAAAGTAAAACTGACAGCATTTCCCAGAACTTTCCTAATACTGCCCTATTCTTATCACTATTAAAAAACAAAACCAAATTCCCCAGATCCCCAAGTCTTATACCGAGGGTCCTTTGGGATCTAATCTTTGGTCTCCTGTCAGTCCTCTCCTTTCTGGTACCTTAGGCTCCAGGCTTTACTTTCAGTTCTTCCCAACTTGCCCTGTTATTCAGAAGCCCTGAGACGTTTGCAAGACCTCTCCTCCCTCAAGACTCTGCCCACCCGTCAGCTTTCTCCCTGAACATTATTTCCTGTCCTCCAGCATTTAGTTGTTCCCCAAACTTTCTATTATGTAGCATCCTGCTCTCTATAGTAAACAGCTGTAGGTGAATGTCTCGTCCACCGGCCACTGTAACTTAAGGGTAAAGGCTATATGTCTTGTTTATAGGTACATAAAACTTATAAGCAATTAAGGCTCATTAAATACTTGTTGACTAAATAGATAAATACTTGAATGTGCGAAGAGGCACAGCCATTGTTAGAAAGCAGGTAACTTACTGAGATCCATCAGAAACTGAAACTTGTCCTTTTCTAAAATTCATGTGGATGTCACTCTAGTACCAGTTACTAAAATTTAGGTGATTCCATTGAGTATTGAGCACAGAATCAATACTGTCTCAATTGCGAGATACTAATAAAGTCAGAGACATAGTTTTGATGCAACACGGCACACTTAACCTCACTCCAAAAAAACAAAAATAGTTTCTACACTGAGCATGTGTTAATTAAAACCAGGGGAAAAATGAACATTATTTTAAGAAACATTTATTAATAAGAAATAAAAGCCCCATTGCAGGGCAACAGACTACTTAGATGATTGCCCTTGCTCTCACCAGTTCAGTTAGAAAAAGAAAAAAAAGAAGGAAAAAGCCCTCGGAACATCCCATCATCACCACCCCCCAAAATAATTTAAAAACCTGTTGCCCCAGTGACGGGCAGGTGGTATCATCTTGGCACACAAAGGACAGTCCAGTGTTGAAGATTCATGAGAACTTTAGGATCTTGAAAAACATCACCAAAGGGGTGGCATCTGTGTCAGGCATGGGGACCGTGAGGCACCAGATGGGCAACCTCATCCAGCAGCCTGATGACAGAGGGCTGAATTATAGATGACCCCCCAATTGGAGCCTTTCAGAAACAAAATGAAGAATTCTGAGGATAAAGCCCACACAGACATCAGTTTAAGAGCCCTGGATTGCAGCCACCGATGCATTCCTAACTTAGATTCCCCAGTGTGTGCCTCCCCAACCAGGAATTATAGGTGGCAGAAGATATTTGCACAGAGAACAGAGCTGGGTTGAGAAAACCAACACACACATATAGCTGTAGGCTCCAGAAATTTGTGGAGATAAGCAGCTGGGCAAGGTGTGTGTATACGCTCATGAAAAACTAGACTGAAAGCACCAGGAGATCTGGACCTGGGTCCTTGCCATTACTGTGTCTCTAGTACCAGTGATAGCGCCTGGCACATAATAGGTGCTCATGAAACATTTGTTGAATGAATGACTGAATGAACAAATATTTGTAGGGTGTTTTTTACTCTTTGTAGTGCCCTCATTGACCTGGGTTAAGAGGTGGGACAAGATATTTTTATTTTGCACATATAAAAGTATTTCTTCCCCGCTTTTTTTCTGCCTCCCCCCTCCCCACTCCAGTTCAAGCCGTTGTTTCTCAGTCTAGTTGTGTAGGACACAGCTCCCTGGCCCAGGCTGGTATTATGAGCCTTGCGCTCCCCACAGCTGAGGCCGTCAGTCGGCTGCTCACAGCAGCTCACGCTGGCTGCCAGCCACTCACGCTGGCCACGGGCCACTCATGGCAGTGCACGTTAGCCCACGGCAGCATACAGCAGCCCATGGTAACTCACGCCGACCTCCAGGCGACCTCAGCATTAGGAGCATGTTGCTCCAACCACCTGAGCCATCTGGCCAGCCCAGAAGTATTTCAATTCCAGTTAGAAGTTCCAGACTTGTCCAAAGCTGTACAAGATAGAGGTCTCTTCTACTCTGGCCCATGTACTGGCCTTATCACTTAATCTTTACATCTGAAAGGCACTCTACAACTTTGAAAGCCCTTTTAATCATAGTCATGACAACAATCCAATTAGATATACAGGCGTACCTCATTTTATTGCACTTGGTGCTGCGTTTCTTACAAATTGAAGGCAAGACCTCCCCCAGCAAAAAGATTACAACTCACTTTATTGTGAGACTCGCCTGAGTGCTGTGATCTAGATCCGAGCCTGCAGTATCTAATACGTGACTGTATTAGGACAGTGACGATCCACACCCCCCACTTGTTTCAGAATAAGTAAACTGAACTTTAATTAATTGGCTCAGTGGTGAAAACAGCCCTGCCTGAATCAGAACCCAGGTCTTTTGGGTCCCAGGCCCCAGAGTGTTCAATGATCGCATTACGCTTATCCGGAGCTAGAGACAACGTGCAGCTCCATGCATCTCTGGCCTGCCACGCCCAGCACCTGAGCAGAGAAGCTGCAGGACCTACAGAGATGTGAGCTCGGATGCCAGGATTTATACTTGATCTTCGCCAAAAGGCCGAGAAGCGATTCGAAGCCAGGGTTTGAACAAGTTAGATGCATCAGAGGACTGTCTACAAACTATCAGAACAGCCCCCTACTGGCATTCTAAGCTCCTTCGGATCCTTTTAGAGAAGGAGCACTGTGGGGATGGGGGACCTACTGTGAGGCAGCTCATGCTTTTTCAGGAAGATTCTCCAGGTATTCTGATTGAGCCCCCCCCCCTTCCCGCCCCCCCCCTCCTCTGCCATGGCTATTGCCATTGTAATTGAAATCCCCAACTTAGCTTCCTGAGGTTACCTGATACTCCGCTCCAGTAGCCCTGGGATAATGGCCCTGCTTTGGAGAGGTACACAGAGAAAGCCCTTCTTACCTTGTGAATGGCTTAGGCTTCCCCACTGCTTGAGAGAGGTTCACTGCTGGCTGAGCGGTGCAGCTTTCTCCTCTGACTCACCAACTGCCCTCTTGGCTTCCTCCTCCTCCTCCTCACATTTTGCATAACCGCCCCTTCTCAGAGAAAATTCCACTGCCCTCTACCTTCTGCCAAAAAAAATGACCCACCTTCCAAGATGAGGTTGAGAAAGCATTCACTCCCAGGAAGCCTTGATATTAGCAGCTTCACAGAGAACACACCATTTCTTTAAGGCAGTAAGAAGAAAGAGGGACTACTATAATTCAATAATAACAACAATAATGAGTTAAAAAGTGGTAGTTATTATTGAATTATAATAATGCCTCTTTCTTCTTACTCAGCTGCTGGCGTATTTTTCAGGCCTTGAAAGAGAGAGCAGGCTGAGTTCTAGGATAATCTAGGGCGTGTCTTTGCTGGTTTCCTTCAATTGAGCCCCCGAAAGGCCTTACCAGTATCATAAATGACCAGACCTGTGGTGGTGCCTATTGATTTCAGTTGTCTGGCCCTCCCTCCTCATTTCTCTTGGACGGGGGAAGAGATATTTCTCTTTCTCAAAATGACTCCATGCAGAGATGTAAATTGAAGAGCCAGAGCTAGGCAGTTGGTGTTTCTGCTTTTATTCTTATTACAGAAGTAATACTTGTTGATTATAAAAAACTTGAGAAATACAAAATGCATAAGGAAGACAATATAAATCCCTTTGCATTTTGCTGCCCAGAGAAAACCACTGTTCATCTTTTTTCCCTCCTCATGCAGAAATCTATATAATTGCGATCACACGGAAAAATATAGGTTTGTACCTGCTTTCCCTTGGTGTTTATTTCATTTTAAAACATTTTAAATTATGAAATTAAAATTAGGGCATAGAGATACAATTTATCTAGTAATATGAAAGCACTACCACTTAAAAATAAAAAAACAGAACATTGTCAAAGCTGCTTCAGTATCCCTTCCCTCCTACAACCTCTCCCCACTGTCGTTACTCAGAGGTGACCACTTCCATGGTAAGTAGTTCCTTGCTTTTCCTTCCAGTTTATCACTTCAAGCAATACAATTATAATTTCCCCAGTTTGACCTTTATGTACGTAGAATCATACCACATGCATTCTTTAGAGCTTTGCTTTTTTTACTTCCTGTGATCCTTGTAAGATTCATCACGTTGTTGCACATTATCATAGGGTTGTTTGTTTTGTTTTTTATTACTGTGTAATATTCCACGTGTGAATATACCATGACTTGCCCATGATGTTGTTAATGGACATTTATTTGAGTTGTTGATGGACTGAACCTTCTTGATGGACTTGTGTCCTGGCACACATTTACACATTTATTTGAGTTGTTGATGGACTGAACCTTCTTGACTTGTCTCCTGGCACACATTTACCCAAGTGTCTCTAGGGATGCTGGGACATGGGGGTGTTTGGATCTGATTTTTTTCACTTTACACTGTGTCATAAGCATTTACCCATGTCAACAAATATTTTGAAAGGATTTACCATATGCCAAAATTCTAGTGCTCTATCGTCAGACATTTAGATTGTTTCCAGTTTTTCCCTATTACATATGACACTGTGATCTGAATGACTAACAAAGCACCTAACACAATTCTCGGTACAATTAGCTGCCCCACCGCCTTGCTTACATGTAATACCATAGATCTTAGCTCCTTTAGTTTGTGACTGATAAATCAGGTAGGATGAACTTTTGGAAAGGCCAGGCTGGAAGCAGCCTTTAAGAAATAGGTATTCATAGTAATCAAAACCCCAGTGTATCCAAAACAGAGGGCATTCCCAGTAAGAATTATGGAGTGGGAAGACTATGAAAGAAGACAATTATAGCTACTTTTTGTTCAGGGCTTGCTACAAGCCAGGTACTACACTTCACACCTAGTTTGGTTATCGTATTCAGTCTTTGCCATGGCCTTCAGAGGTGAATTCCATATCATCCAGATGATAGAATAGAGGCTTGGAGAATGTATCCACAGTTACACGGCTTGTAGTGCAAAGTCTGGACTCAGCCCCATGTTTGAGATCAAGGCCCAGGCTTACTTATTAGACAATGCTACCTAGGGAGGTCTGTTCCCTTTCTCTGTGCTCCTGAGAATAGTCAACATGCAGGGCAGAAGTCTTTCAACAGTTATAGGAATAGAAATTTAACACTCATACGAGCAAATTCCCTGCCTCACCATGTAATCTCCAGCCCTTGCAGCCCTGCAGATGAAGGAGTCTAGTAACCTCATGTGAAAAGAAAAAGAGAGAAATGACATCTTTATCAGTCGCTGATGAACACTGGGCTTTAACCCAGCCCTTTCCAATGTGCTCTTCGTGCTCTTTTGAAGTCTTCCCAAATATGAGGTCACTCCAATACACCACAGATCCTAAATAATTCACATCACCTGCCATCTGCTCTGGTCACTAGCATCTGGTGATAGTTGGCAGGTTCAGAGATTGGGCTGCTCAGGTCTACAGTATTCCACAGTACTGGGAAGAAATTGGAATGCTGGTGTCCGATACCAAAGCCTTCTCGTGGAAAATTCTCAGAGAAAACATCATTTCTTTAAGGCAGCATTGGCCAAGAGAACTTTCTGTGATGAGGACCTCTTAGGTGTCACACTGTCTAATTCAGTAGCCACTATCACATGTGTCCATTGAACCCTTGAAATGTGGCTGATGCTACCGTAGTGGAAAGTGCAGTGAAGGGTGTACAGATCCAGTCTCTTTCTGAGTCTCAGAAAATCTGATGAAAGATAAAGACCTTCTCTCTAGAAAAATGCATATTTGCTCATCATGCTAACACAAAATCATACCCAGTTTCAAGGGATCCCAAGATAAGAATCCCAACAAAAGTCTGCATGTACTTGAGGTGCTCCTCAAAACGTGATGTAAAGACAATTGTCTCTGATAGGCAGCTGCACCTAACTGCAGGTTGGCTTTCTCTTCTATAGGAAAGGGGGAGTCGATCAGGCAGGTTTGAGGGCTGCTATCCTTCCTGGGGTCTGGCCTGTTTAAAGACTACGTTGTCTCTGGATTCTGGACTCGGACTCGGCCATAGCAGCCTGGGACTTTTAATGCGTCACCAGTAAATACTGCATGGGAGTTGTAAATTGGATTTCCATGTCCCGACACCTGAGGGTTAAGAAATTGCTCTTTTCAGGTTAGTATGTTGTTAATTAACAAGGGTAGCCTTGAGAAAGGGAACAAACAGTGCTTCAGTTAATCAGTGAGGGGAGAAACAAAGAGAAAACAGATGAATATCAGGATGGATCAAACTGCAAACAAAGTCTAATTACAGGTGGCTAGAAAGCAAGCTATGCAGTGAGTCAAACTGCAGACCAGCTAAGTCTTAACTGCATTATTGATTCCCTGAATTCCACCCTTACAGAAGCTGCTTCCTTGAGCTGCACCTTTAGGGATAGATACTTAGGTAGAGATCCTGGCAATACGATGGCCGTTAACTCCACATTAGAAGCATTTGTTTCAACAGTGGGAGAATAAATTCAATTAGGATGAGGGAAAAGGTGAACATGGTTTTAAGTTTCTCCTTGATTCTTGCTTTCTTGAGGCCCCTTTACAGGGCACAGAGGGTGAGAAAAATGGGGAGTAAAGAGCCAGGACTTCCTTATAAAGCCCAATCTTGTGTGTCTTTGGTGGTTCAGGAACTTGACATTGCCTTATCTGGATTTGGGCCAGGACGTGATCTGAGAATTCTACATCTAGGTTTTCAGAACTCTCCAGAGACCGGAGGTGACCCACGATGCGATCTGGGGAAGATAAAAGGGTGTCCTCTGATGGGCTGTAACTCCATGTGTTGCACTGATCACCAAAGTGTGTCTATTCTAACCCTACGTGCCAAATTTGCTCCCCTTCTCTTTATGTCCACACCCACTGTGTTTGTTGAGGCGCTCAATATTTCTTGCTTGAATTTCTGCCAACAACTCAACTCTGTTTTAGCTTCAATCCTACCCCCTCTAGTCTTTGCTGCACGCTGTAGCTAGAGTGATCTGCATTGTATGGCTCTGATCCCTGATACTTCTCTGATGGAAACACTGCAGTGGAGCTCATTTTAGACAAGATGAAAACTCCTTGGCATGCCAGGAAGCACCTTTTAAGAGTTGGTGTCTCTGTACCCTATCCTAATCTCCGTGCAGTAAATTCCAAAAATATTTGTTGAGTGCCTGTTACATACCAGGCTCTGCTCTGGGTGCTGACAACATCAGTTAACAAAACAAACAAAATTCTCTGCTTTTGGGGAGTTTGTGTTTCTATTGGATGGGGGACAAACATCAATAAAATGTATGGCATATCAGATTGTGGTAAATGCAACGAAGAAAAATAAGGAAAAGGAAAAATAGAGATTGTGATTGAGGGTGGGAAAAAGGTTACTTCCCCTGAACCCTCTATTTAAAATTGTTCATAGAAGGGTCAGGGAAAATAACATTTTGGGGAGGACCTGAAGGAAGTGTGGGGGACAGAAACCCAAAAAAATAGCTGAGGAAAGACCACTCCAGGCAAGGGAGCAGTAGGTGCAGAGGGGATAAGCCAGGAATCACAAGGAAAGCAATGTGATTGGTCAGAGTGAGTGGAGGGGTGGGGGAATAGTAAAAAAGGAAGCTGAGAGGTAACAATGGGCAAGTTGGGACAAATTGTGTAGGAATGCGATAGTCCTTACTGGTGGGAATTTGACTCCTACTTTGGGTGAAATGGAAGCTACTAGAGGGTGTGAGTTTAGGAATGACTGGTATTCTAAAAGGATTATTTAGGATACAGTGAGGAGAATAAACCATAAGAGGGTCAAGGACAGAAGCTGGGAGATCTCACTGTGGAGGCGAGACAGGAGACCAGTGGCTTGGATCACGATAGTGGAAGTGGACGTAGTGGACTCTGAAATACTTATTAAAACATATATTTTAAAGGTAGAGTCAAATAATTCACTGATGGATCAGATGTGGGGAGGAGAGTAAGAGAGGAGTCAAGGCTGACTCAAGGGTATTGTTGTCATTTTCAAAAATGGGAAAAATTAGGTTTGGCTGAGAACACTCAAGGAATCACCAGCAAATTAGGTCTGGGAGTGGAAATCCCAAATTTGAATTTGGATGTATTAAGTTCAAGATGCCTACTGGGCCTCCAAATGGGAATGTTGAGCAGGTAGTTGGATATATAAGTCTAGAGTTCAGAGGAAAGGTCCAGGCTGGAGATACACATTTGAGAGTCATCAACATACTCGTAGAATGGTATGTAGACATGAGGCTGGATAGAGAAGAAGACAGAGGAAACCAAGAATGAGTTACCAGCAAGTTAGGAAAATAAGGTGAATGTTGTGTCCTGGAAACCAACAGAAGAAAATGTTTCAAGGAGAATGTAATCGGTTGTGTTAAAAGTTTCAGAAAGATTACGGATAGGGATTATATATTCACCATTTGATAAAACAACATCGATGTCATTAATGACCTTGACAAGAAGACATTCTGTAGAGTTATAAGCATCTGATGGGAGGAAAGGAATTGGAGATCAGAAAGATAGCCAACTCTCACTGTTTAAAGGAGAGGAAAAATGAGATTATGTTGGAAGGGGAAGTAAGGTGAAGTGACAGGTTTTTGTTTTTTGTTTTTTAGGTGGGAGAAACAACAGCTTGTTTATTTGCTGATGGAAATGATCCAGCAGATAGAGGGAATGGTTGGAGTGATGGAATCAGGTGTACACAGTGAAGGAGTTGGCCCAAATTGGGAGTACATACAATTCATTCTTATTAGGAGGAGAGAAGGCAGAGTATATGAGCACAGACGCAGGTAGGTGGGGAGATGATATTCTGGGACTTTGTGGACATTCTCTTATTGTTCTTATTTTCTGAGTGAACTAGGAGATAATGTTGTTCTCTGAGTCTGAGGATGGCGAAGGAGTTATGGAAGAGAGAGGAATTTTTTTTTTTAATTTTTTTTTTAAATTTATTGTGGTGACAATTGTTAGTAAAATTACATAGATTTCAGGTGTACAATTCTGTATTACATCATCTATAAATCCCATTGTGTGTTCACCACCCAGAGTCAGTTCTCCTTCCATCACCATATATTTGATCCCCCTTACCCTCATCTCCCACCCCCCACCCCCCTTACCCTCTGGTAACCACTAAACTATTGTCTGTGTCTATGAGTTTCTGTTGAGAGAGGAATTATTGAAGAGAGAGGAGAAGGTATGGAATGGCCCACTATGAGGGTGGGTTAGTGACTGCAGTGTAATGTAAGTAGGATTGATGAGTGACATGACAGCCTTTTCAAGGTGAGTGGTCATAAACCTGAAGTGAGATCAGTTAGTATAGATGTGTGAGTTCTCCAGCCTCCTCCGGAGGCTGACTTGTGCTGGCATAGGTGGGGAGTTAGATTCCATTAAGGCTTGTGTTCTGTCAGAAAAGTACATTGAAGTAAGAGAGGGGAAAGGGAATGATGGGTATATTCAAAAAAGTGACTGAAATCACAGGCCATGGAATCTAAGTTGGCTTAGAGGTGAAACAAGGACATGAGGGGAATCACTGAGCTAAGGAGGAAGACAGGCGTTTTGGTCAAGGATTTGAGAAATCAGCGTTTTGGAAGGATCCTCAGTAGTAATATCACGTAGGAGCAGGGTTGGAGAGTGATAATGATATGACTTTAATGAGTGTAGCATAGTCTGGTTAACGTCAGAATCAAAGCTGGGCAGTTTTAGGAAGAAGGGAAGCAGAATGGTCTGGAAAGAACACCATTCTGAGGCACCAGTGGGCTGTGGGAAACAAACAGCCACCTCTTGAGAGGGCTGCCGAGGAAGCAGTGTCCTCAAAGGAGGCCCAGGTTTCCTTTAGAGCAAGAAGGTGAAAAAAGAAAATTCAGCCTTTGAAGAAAATGAGTTTTTGCCGATGCCAACAATGACTTCCTGGGGGTTTCAGGAGGTGGGGGAGGGTGGGAAATGGGGTCAGAAAATGGGATGTACAGAGCCCTTGGGGATGAAATGCAACGATAAGGCACAACCTCGGATCCTGGGCTTCTTGTATGACTGGCATAAACCCGGATAAAGGGATTCATGATAACCGATAACAATGGTCTCAAGGCAGATAGTGGCGGCCAAACTGTGAATACTAGAGGAAGGGGAGTTGTGGAGGACTTGCCGGGAGAATCCGAGGTGCCCCCTCTTTCCTCTTAGCGATGATGATGTGGAGGCCAAGGCAGAGGGTGGTGCTACCCAGATCCCTGGACACTCTAGAGATTGAGAAACTTCATCCTGGAGATAAACAGTAGCACCACCTCTGCTAATGATGGAAAGCTTTTGGAGTCAGCTTGACCGAGGGAACAAAAGTTTCGACTGAAGGAGGGAAAGGGAGGTAATGGTGAAGCCTGAACCACTGCAGGGCAGGGGATTTTACAGGCATTCCTGGGCGCTGACTCATGACAAAAAGGCTAGAGGTAGTCAGTTGGAGCTGTTGCAGTGACTCAATGGTGCTGTTAGGTGCCATCTTTCTGTAGAACCTCAATCTGTTGCCTCATGGTCATACAAAGGCTGCTGCATATCTAGGACTCACATCGAAATTCCAGAGAGGAAAAGGGGAAAAGGTGTAGGTGAAGGGCATCTACATCCTGTGAAGCAAAGAGGCAGAAGTACTTACAATTTCCCACATTCTTCCTAGCTCATGTGGGTTGATCTGATACAAGCACCTTCCCTCCTGTATGAGCTAGCTAACTATTATCCTCTCTTTCAAGGTTCAGCTCAAGTCAGCATGAGTTAGGCTGAGTTAGGTGCCCCAGGTCTGTGATAAATTGCAGTGAGTACCCGAGTTCTCTCGTGTCTGTGTCCATGCCCTGTGCCATACGTCTGATTCTGGTCTCAGCCATGGAACTTGCTTTGACCAATTGGATGTTTTCAAGCAGAGGCATAAAAATCACTTGTGCAGGTAAGCGTGCTCTTTTTCTTGTGTCTAGGCCACTGCCATGCGGATGAGAGACGCAAGAAACAGTTGAATCATCACAGTGAAGCTGTCCTAGATCAGCCAACAGCAGCTAACCCCAGACATGCAGGGTATCCAACCCAAGTCAGCAACCATCCTAGATGCACAAGAAATTAACAGTTATTGTTGTTTCACATTGAAATTACATGGTTGGTTGTTGCTCAGCGTTACTGTGGCATTAGATCATTGGTACAGAGTCCCTTGGGCATGGCTCTGTCACAAGCCTTAGCCCTGTCTTTCCAACGAATGTTGGGGAGCTCCTTTATGTTGGGGAGCCACCTTTTATCTGTGTATGTCTAGCACCAAGCACAGTGCCTGGCACATAGAAGGTGCTCAGTGACAGCTTGTGAAAGGAATGAATGAACCTTTGTTCAATCTTTAAAAGGAACTTAACTGCTTTGAGCACAACAGGTGTAAAATTCCTCAAAACTAAACACTGTAATCAAATGAACACACCCACAGAAAACCTGGTTCAACAAGATATGTAAAGCTATAGTATAAAGAGTAAATTCTCATCAGAGATTAAAGAGCTTTCTATTTCAAGTACAGTGGTCATTTCTTAAACATTGGGCACTCGATTTCATATTTTACTATATCGTATAGCTCAGTTTGAAGATAATCTAAATCCTATAAGAACACTTTGAAGGGTAGAATGTAAATAAATGGGTATGACTCAGTCTAGATATTCTTACTATTATCTTCAGTATGCAATACCAAACCATTGTTATTACTGAAATTTCCTAAATAATGCCAAGAAACTTGCATTGCTTTTAAAAAATAACATTATTTGTATTAACATTAAAAAAGAGAATTTCCGCTAGGTGTCTGCAAAGGAAAATATACCCTGTAGCCTAGTCAGGTCTGGGGGTGGGAACGTAAGAATATCCTTAGAAAAGGTCAGCGATCACGTGGTATGGCATGTTTTGGGGATACTGAGCAAACTGGTTTTGCCGAAGAAGAGGGTTTCTGCAGAGACATAGTAAAAAAAGGCTGGGAGTAACTAATATGTTATATGTTAATTATATCTAAAACAAAACAAAACACAAAGAAGGCTGGGCATGGGGAGGCAGGATGGAGGCTGGTTATAGAAATCTTTGAATATAAGGTTAGGAGCATTTTTAACATTAACTTTTACTCAGTGGGAATGTTACAACTTTTGAGCAAGGGAACGACATAAGGAAATGTTAGGTCAACCTTAGCTGCTAGATTCTAGCAGTATGGTGTGGGATGGTTTTTGCAGAAACATGTTTAATAGTCATATCAAATAATTTAATACCAAAATACTATTAGGCAGATGATGTTCCCGTTTATTTTCATTTTTACATTTTTTTTAAAATGTGTTTTTCCAGGACCCATCAGCTCCAAGTCAAGTAGTTGTTTCAATCTAGTTGTGGAAGGCGCAGCTCACAATGGCCCATGTGGGGATCGAACTGGCAATCTTGGTGTTATGAGCACCGCACTCTAACCAACTGAGTTAACCAGCCATCCCACCCCCCATTTATTTTTAAATCATGTCTTATTAAATTCTATATTTATGCTGAATGCAAATGACCAAGGAATTATTTTGAGATTATAAGGTTTGCTATTCTCTTTCTGACAGTCATTTAACCTGTTTTCCACTGAGAGTCCATGAATTATTCCCCCTCACTCCCCACCTCCTGCTGGTACAGTTCTGTGAAGAACTAATTATAGTCAGGGGTAGAGGTCAGAAAGAAGAATGAATGAGACTCCATGTAGCCAAAACCAGAATCAACATTGGGATAAACTGTTCTAAGTGCCTTTTCTAAGAGTACGTCTCACTTGAGTTGTTGTAGCATTTACCTTCCGGATATGAGGGTATCATTTTATCCTTGAAAGGTGTTTCATAATCCACTAATTGTATTTGCTATGTGGATGTCACTATTTGTTTTTATTCAAGTGGAACTTGCAGTCAGGAAGGATAAATATCTTATCAAAATTGTATGTCATGTTAGGTATAGAAGCCTGTCTTTTCATACTCCATTTCTCTGTACCTGTTTTCTCTAGAATGTTCTCTTCTCCACCTTATTCCCATTCCACTTTACAAACTACTATTCAACCTGCTAAACCCTGTTCAAACATGCCTTGTCTGTGCAACTTTCGTCACCCCCATGCTCAATTCTCTCTCCTACTCCCCATACCCCATAGCAAAGAGCATTCTCTGGGTTGTACAAACTTCTGTAATTGTGCACATTCCTTTACTTACCTTCTCTATTGAACTATAGGGGTCTTGAGGGTCTTCCCTTTTGTGTCCCCAGCATCAAGCATAGCGTCTAGTACAGAGCAGGTGCTCAATTAATGTTATCGAATCCAAGGGGAGAGAATTTAAAGACAAAAAGAAAAATTCCAAACTCTTCTAACAAACAGTCCAAGCAACAGATTAAGGGGCAACACCTGAGACTATCCCCACAGATTCATTTCTTTTTTCTTCTTTAAAATGGTTGGGAGAGGAGGTTTCACAGCCCCCTGTAGCCATCAAGGAAATGTGAGAGCAGCCCCTTTAATGGTGTGCACTTCAGGGGCTCCTATGTGGACTTCTGCAGTACGTGCTGAGCCGGTGACCTGAGAGCGTGGTGGCTTTTTCCTCCTTGTTGCATTTCCAGCGTAGACACTCACTCTTCTTGGTTTTGTCTTTATTTTCTCACATTTCCTCCATCCAGGAATTTTGTTTTCTTCCACCGAGGAGATCTGCCATCACTGTCACAACTCCTGCACCCTCGGTCTCCAGGTCCCCAGGAAGCAGCAGAGTGATGGTGGGGTGGGGGAGCGAAGGGGCTTTTTCCTCTGGGTCCTGGGGTTTGTTTCCTTTTACCCGTGAATGTTCCTTCCAACTTTTCAAATATGTAGTCACTCAGGTGGTGAGCACAATTTATTTAGGGGCGAGGAGGACGTCTACACTGGCAGGCTGGCTCTTCCAGTTTCTTTTAGCTCCCTGTGGACAAAACCACTGGTTCCACTGGCTTAGGGTTGAACCCAGCAGGTAGGTCTTGGGGAAACTGAGTCCTGAAGCTTCACCCACAACCGTCCTCAGAACCAGGGAGGGAGCAGGCATGATTCAGGGAGTGGGTGGGGGGGCAGTTAGGGGAGGTTGAGGGTAGACCATGGGGCACGGGTGTGCCATAGCCCCCTTGAATTCCTCAAATCAGTAACAAAGAGGGGCCCAGGTGGCCCAGCTGCTCCAGCTTTAGGCTCTCCTTCCAGACGCTTTCCCAGGTGACACAGGAAATGCCTGGTCCTGCCCTCCATCCAAAGTCCCCCCTGCATTTCATTGAGGGACCATCTCAGTTAAGTCACCCCAGGCCTCAGGCCCTAGCCTAGAAATTGGTGGAAGAGAGAGTTTTACTTGGGAGAAGAGAGTGAAACAGGTAACCAGTTGCCTGGAGCAGAGGAAGGAGCAAAAAGAGAAAAAGCATAAATGGGTTTTGCTCGTATTTTTCTCTAGCCTATCTCCACAGATAGGATTTTTTAAGCTAGGATAGGGACAGTTTTCCTAAACACGTAATATAATCACATACAACACATAATACTGGCATCTTTATGGAGCTTTGAAATTAACCACCATTTCTTTTTTAAAAAAATGCAAACTTAGACCCAAAATGTTGACAGTGGTTGTAATAATCAAGCTTCCCATAAAAAACGGAAGGCACCCTAAATTGGAATTTAGAGGGGAATTCATTTGAAAGGGACAATTTATGGGCAGTATTAAGGGACTCAACAAGAAAATGTGAGGTACCCAGGGTCTGGCAATAGCACCCCTAGGCCTGAAGGGGGAGGGGAGCTCTGTGAAAGCTGAAAGGTGTGGGACAGGGGCCTCTGGACAGGAGCTGTATTTGTGGAAGAAGCAGCCACTGCCAGAACTTAGGTGATGAGAAGAGAGGGAGTGGAGAAAGAAATACCCCAACCTCTCTCCTCCCACCCTCTGGTTTCCAATAGGTGTCTCCTGTTGGCTGAACCCGCCTGGAAGCCAGAAGGCAAAGAAGCCCATTGGTAGTGTCCTCAAGGATCAGCCTCCCAGGGCCCAGAGTAGGACAGAGAATTGATCTGGTAGGAAGGGGGGTGTCATATAGGGAATAGCCAATCATAGTCAGGGCCAGGATTAGGGTGAGGTAAGTGAGGCTGAGTGGGGCAAGGGCAGGGTTAGATCCTGCCTTTTTAAAAATTTAGGTATTGTGTCATTCTGGGTTTTTTGCAATAGTTTTGTTTTGTTTTGATTTTATTAGGTAACTGTGTTTTTTCCAGGACCCATCAGCTCCAAGTCAAGTTGTGTCCTTCAGTCTAGTTGTGGAGGGCACAGCTCAGCTCCAAGTATAGTTGCTGTTTTCAATCTTTAGTTGCTGGGTGGGAGGGGAGAGCACAGCCCACCATCCCTTGTGGGAATTGAACCGGCAACTTTGTTGAGAGCTCGTGCTCTAACCAACTGAGCTAACCAGCCTTCCCCCCCGCCTCTTTTTTTTTTTAATATTACATTAAAATATTACTTACCTGAGGCAAATGGCCTCACTTACCCTAATCCTGGCCTTGAATTGGTGCTCTCTGGGTAGGTGATTATGGATGGTTCCTATTTTCTCATTTTTGCTCACCTGTAGGTTCTAGTTATTTTTTTTAAGTGAGCATGCATTTCTTATGTAATAAAAACCATTAAATGCAAAAATATCTTCTTTGAAAGTAGGGATTCTTAGTTCATGCAACATGGAGCACAGTTGGCAGAAATATCAAATGTTTGTTGAGGGAGTGAATAAAAGAATGTTTGCATCAACTCTACTCCCAAATCCTACCTCTTCTCAAGTTCTAACTCACATGCCACTTTCTAATAAAACGTTTCCTTCTATCCCCAATCACATTGACCTACAAAGGTCTAGACGGTGTGTCCATGGGCCACCCAATCTCTTTGTACCGCCCCACCTTCAGCCACCCTCCCTCTCACTCACTTGGCTCCACTCCATAGGCCCTCTCCTGGCTGTTGCTCCTGGAACACAGAAGGCAATTGATTAATATTTTTTGACAGAATGAATGAATGTGACCTTTCCCTCTTTTGTATCATTCTTGACATAATCTATTTTGTTCTTTTGGTATGTATTGATCTTATCTCCCCTACTGTTAAGGAACTCAGTCTTACTCATTTTGATATGACCCTCAGGCCATCTTTCTCACTTTGATATGCCTGGCATAATGCTTGGTATGTAGTTAACAAATATTAACAACAAGAGTAGGAACAGCCATCATTTGAGGGGGCCAAGAACTGGTATTAACTATTCATAGCGATCACCTCACTATATGAGTACAAGTACTTAAATGACTGTGAGGATACATCATTTGTAGGAATCCACATAGTCATAAAAGGGACCTTCTATTATTGGTCCTATTTTACAGCTAAGGAAACTGAAGGCTAGAGAGGTTAAGTAACTTGCCAAAGGCCACATTACTAGGAAGTGGCATTACAGGAAAGTACAATCCCAGATTACAATAGCTCAATAGTTTTCAAACTATTGGTCCAGAAACCACTGGAGTCCCCAAGATCCTTCAGGAGGTCTAGATGCTCAAAACTACTCGTGTGTGTGTGTGTGTGTGTGTGTGTGTGTGTGTATACAGTTGTGTTCTCAAGGCTACATGCTATGTGATATCAAACACCTTGAATGCAGAAGCAGAGATGAGAATCCAACTGTCTCCTATTAAGCCAAACACCAAAGAGATTTTCAAAAATGTAAAACAACGCCAATCTCTTCATTTAATTTTTTTTGTTTTGGGAAACATATTTTTCATAAAAACATGTTATTTAAGTTAACATGTAATGTGCTTATTGCTATTTTTAAATAAGTTAATAAACATTTTTAAAATGTATCAATGTTAATTTTTAATATGGTAAATATCAACAGACAAAGCCCATATAAACAAAAACTCTTTGGGGTCCTCAATATCTTTAAGAATATTACAGGACCCTGAGACTAAATTGTTTGAGAATAGACATATTAGATAATATTTAAGTTTCTTCCCAACTCTAAAATGTAAGGGTTCTCTGCTCATAAAGCAGTTTTTTTTTTTTTTTTAAAAGATTTTTTATTGGGGAAGGGGAACATGACTTTATTGGGGAACAGGTGTGTGCTTCCAGGACTTTTTTCCAAGTCAAGTTGTTGTCCTTTCAATCTTAGTTGTGGAGGGCGCAGCTCAGCTCCAGGTCCAGTTGCCGTTGCTAGTTGCAGGGGCACAGCCCACCATCCCTTGGGGCAGTCGAACCGGCAACCTTGTGGTTGAGAGCCCATGTGGGATTCGAACCAGCAGCCTTCAGAGTTAGGAGCATGGAGCTCCAACCGCCTGAGCCACCGGGCCGGCCAAGTAGTTTTGATCATATATAACTTGGGAGCGCAGGGGCTTAAGATCATTATTCAGTCTCTAGGTTAGTTCATAAAAGAGGTGCAGTCTCGGGGCCCAACTCTGTGCCTCAGTTCTATATTGTAGAATAGGTCTTGGTTACCTGGATGTATTCTTATATGAACTGCTCTGTGGACTTCTGGAAAATCCCATTCCTGTCTTAGACTCACACATAACTCCTAGACTCATTATTTTCATGCCTTTGTCCTTCATCATCGTTTATGCTTATGTGATGTATCATATTTTACCTTGACCCTTGAGTAGACCTTGCTTCCAACTTTCTATACTCTTTTATAACAAAGGTCTTACAATACCCAAACACTTCCTGGACTACAGATTATCCCAAAGTGTTTATTTAGTGTTGCCCCAGCAATAGGATTACAACAGATTTCATGTTTTAAATTCTTTCTCATTGATTCCCTCTGGGGAAAGGAATAGGGTGGCAGGAGAATAAGGCTGGAAGGGAACCTTAATCTGTTGTAATACCTTTTGTGTTACTCGTCAAAAAATAAACAAAAATTTTGGTTCAAATGAAGCAAAAAAAAAAAAAAAAAAAATCTTTCCTGAAGTGTAATTATTTTTAAGAACTTCCTTGTTTGGCTGTTCAGCTCTGTGTAGTGGGAGATGACCTTGCTGGATGGTTACAGAAGTAGGAAATATGTCACATGTCACTGGACAGTGAAGAACAAGTGAATTTTAGGATGAAAATGCCTTTGGGAGCTTCAGATTCCCCACTCCCCCTTCAGTTAATTGAGTCATAGTTTGGTGGGATAGACTATTAATTGGCCTCTTGTACTTTAATAAAATGATATTTTAAAAATCTTGTATTATAAACTTAGATATACTGTATACTGGATATATTATATATACTAGATAAACATGCTTTCTGTTCATTTGTTGGTGTTTAATTTAATTGTTGATTTCTTCATGCTCTGCTTTCACTGTTTTCTCGGTATTTTCCCATGCTGATGCATTTGGGGAAAGGTGCTATTCCCAGGTCACTTACTTGCTGTGAGATCTTTTGCAAGTCTTTCCCTTGGTCTCTGTGACTCATATTTGTCACACAAGGGTAAGACTGGATTTTGAGGGACAGTTAGGAGGGAAACACAGGACCCAGACAACAAAGTCTTTTGGAAAGTTAAAAGTCCTCTTCAAAACCTAAGTAGTATTAACTGTCCCTCATGCTTAATTCTAAAAATACCATGGGAAGGAAACAGAAAACTAAGATATCGGTTCCCCTTTCCAGATTGGAACAATAAGGCTAAAGAATGTGCCCTATGTTCCAAAGCAAGTCAGTGGTCGAGCCTTCCGTATCTCTCTTTTCCCAGTCTAAGGAAATATCCTCAAAGCCAGAGGTCAGCGGTCAGTGGTCTTTAGGTAGGAACAGTGGCATGGATAGTTCTAAAGGAATCCATTTCTAGCTCCTCAGCTTCATGTTTGGTCTCTGACAGCAGGCCTGCTTGCTCAGGTTGGTTCTCCTTCCTGAAGCCCCTTTCATAACCTCCTTTTCTCTTTCTTTACAAAGGAATGCACACTCTTCACCTGCCCTGAACTGCTCCAGGAAAGCCACTGGAGCACCAAACAAAGGGACACTTTGAATTATGGATTTCTAGAAAGCTGCTTTAATAATTAATCAAAGGGTGGGGGGGAAGAACTGCCTAGCATTTGTCTTCCATTGTTTCGTACATTTTATTATTATTATTATTATTATTATTATTATTATTATTATTATTAGGAGGAGGAGGAGGAGGAATTGGCCTGCATTGGGATATTCTGAATCCAGAGATTGTGTCAGGGATAGTGAGGTAGAAATGACTTCACCTCTTCCATCTCTAGTTTATTGTTGAAGAAAGCTTTGCTCCTGGCAACAACCCCATGGAAGCAAAGCAAACATCAAATCCTCAAAATGCCTTCCACCCTCCATATTTAAGGTAAACCATTCCATTCATTATGTTCTATTCAATACTTACCCAGGACGTGTCTTTTGTGGAAAGAAAAGTAGCACCTACAAAGGGGTGCAAGTTAATTATGCTGATTCGTTTTAAGGAAACTTGAATGTGTTCTGGAACTGACAAGTTATTCAAGATATATTGGATAAACTTGCAAACAAAGTTTTATAGAATTTCTTTCAGATTTTCTGTTCATTGATCAACATGGTAATTAATTAATGTAGTTTTATCAAAACATACCATGAAATATTTATTCCAACAGCAGTCAATCTTCATCTTATTTTCTCTCATAAAATGTTTAATATTGCAAGAGCTGGACCAAATAGTGTAATACATACCTTTCTCTTTCATGGGAAAAGTTCAATCATGATGTCAAGTAAAGTTAGTAAATTCTGATTTTTATACAACATTGTATTTAATTATTTTCAAAAGCTAAACACATGATATTGATATATGCGCAAACCTAGCTGGTGTAGCCTAACTCCACACCTACGTGGTACAGCCCATGGCTCCTAGGCTACAAACCCATACAGCATGTTACTGTACCGAATACTGTAGGCAATTGTAACACAATCGTAAGTATTTATGCGTCTAAACATATCTAAACATAGAAAAGTTATAGTAAAAATATGGTATAAAGGATAAAAAATAGTACACCTGTGTAGGATACTTAACATGAATGGCGCTTGCAGGACCGGAAGTTGCTCTGGGTGAGGCAGTGAGTGAGAGTGAGTGACTGTGAAGGCCTGGGACGTGACTGCACACGGCTGTAGACGTTACAAACACTGTCCCACAAGCCCTCCCCCTGCTTCCTTCCAACAGGGTCGGAAATAGAACATCGAAGCTGCCAGTGCTGCTCCACGAACAAGGATGTGGGCTGGACTGATTGGAAATATCGAGGAGAAACTGGCTGGATCAGGCCTAGCTCGCCATAATGGTGACTGTCAGGAGGGGGCTAGAAGGGGCCTGAGGATCAGTAGGAAAGAGGGATCGAGATGGAGAGATAAAGGAACATGGGACTGTCATGGCAATGTGGTTTGGGCTGTTGTATTCGCAGCAACGGTCAGATTAAGAAACTGTGGTATTCATTTAAAAAGAGGGTGTTTAACACGCAGAGGGTGTAGAACTGAGGGCTCAGTATTTTGACTTTGGAAATTCGTTTTGGTTCCATTGACCCCGTCTGATGGTAAAGGCTTTCTCTAGCATTGAATTGATAAAAGAAATAAAACTTACCTATGCTTTACATCATTACAACCTGGAAATGTTTCCAATGTACAGAGACAGGCTGGCTCCACACTAGCACAGAAAGCTTTCACTACAGTGGCCGTGGCCCTTAATACTTGCTAAGGTCACTCCTGTGGACCTGTGTCCTTGTACAGGATCTTGGGTCCTCAACAAAGAATTTACAGCAGTGCACTCTGCAGACCATCAGGCTAGATGTGGGAGGGCCGGATCGCCCTAAGTATGCGCTGCTGGGGGGCAGGCTCCCCTGTGCTGGGACAGGCCAGTGGCTGACTGACTGGGATGTAAATAAATACCAGAATAAACAGAGAGCTAGTTGGATGTTATCATCTGGCAAGAATATTTAAGTATCTGATTTAAAAGGAGGCAATCTGGTGAATGTAGAAATTCCCTTTTGGAGCCATGGAGCCAGGGAACACCATTCACAGTCTGTTCCGTGTGAGTAGTGCCCCATGCAGCTGTGCAGCAGCAGCAGCCCTTCCTGGAGGTCCCTCAAAAGAAGAAGCTGTCACCCTCCAGAGCAGCCGCAGGGGTTCACTTGCAAAGGAGTTACTTCTCCATGTATAACTCCTAGTGGGCTGTTCCCTGGGATGTGATTGCTTAGCTGTAGTTAGTGATCCTCCTGAACTATACCAGGGAGGCCAATTCATAAGTAAGGTGCACACTAAGCAACAAAACTTAGATTTGTGGAGATGTCCATTCCAGCATGTTGTGGAAAACCGAGCGTTCCTCAAGAAGCAACTAACTCGTCCTCCTTCCAACCACCTTCAGCCTCCAAGCCAACTCACCGTCAAATGAGAAGATATGGAAAGTTTCCGGGTCAAACTCAATGGACCAGGGTTGAAAGGAATTGAGCCACACATTGAAATATTCTCCAGCAACAGGTCTCTAGCTTTCCCTCCCTCAAATGCTGCTGCATATTAGAACCACCTGGGAAGGTTTTAAAACTCCCATGCCCAGGTTGAACCTGTACCTACCATTAGAGAGTTGAATCTTGAACAGTGTTTCTCAACCTTGGTCCTATTGACATTTGGGACTAGATAATTCTTTGTTGGGGGTGGGGCGGAAGGGCTTTCCTGTGCATTGTGGGATGTTTAGCACCATCCCTGGGCTCTACCCAGTAAATGCCAGTTGCAATAACCAAAAGACATTGCCAAGTGTTTCCTGGTGGGAGGAGCAAATTACCCAACTGAGAATCACTGCTCTAGGGGGCAGAATCCAGGCATCATATTTTTAAAAAATCTTCCCAGGTGATTCCAATGTGCAGCCAAGTTTGAGAACCAGTGCTCTGATGGAGTTTCCTTTGGGAAGTGTATCCTGGCGGAAAGTCCCGGGAATTTTGGAGTGGGTTTTTTAAAACTGTGATTTACTATTGATTCAGTAAGAATGGATCTATTCGGGGCCAGATGAGCAAGCAGTTCCACTCATTCTATCTAGTAAGCATCTGTTTCTTTCTATCAAGTGGACTTTGGAAAACAAAGAGGCTGTGAACATCTTGAGAGGCTAGGCAAAGCCAGCTGAGCCTGTAACTTAGACGCTTTCCAGCAAGCTAATGAAAGGGACCTGAACTAATGAAAGGTCTAAGTAACACTCAAGGACCCACCGGGTGTATCTTACTGGTGCCAAGATAATACCTACCATGGACTGGAGGCTCCCTGTGGGCCAGGGTCTTGTGCTGGGGGATCTATTTACATGTCATCAAATAAGACGGCTAAGTTAATAATAATACTAACAATAATAAATAGGTCTGGCTTAAGAAATAGGTATATCAATACTTCTGAAACAGATTTTAAACCTAACTGGTGTACATAAGAATTTACACATTTTGAGTATGCCCCTCAGTCCCATTGTGGCAGGAACTCTAGTTTGGCTCACAGCACACCCTTTCCATCCTCTTTCTACTATGGAAGCCAGAAGGCTAAATTCTTGCCTTCCAGATTCATCTGCTGTTGGGAGTAGCCATATGATGTAATTTTGGCCACTAAGAATGCAAGCTCTAAGAGGACAGAGATTTTTATCTGTTTTGTTCTCTGCTGGTCAAAACTCACCAAATTGTACACTCAGAAAATGTCCAGTTTGGGTGGGTGGATAGGGCAGATGTTGTTTAAGGGTACAAACTTGTGTCCAGTAATAAATAAATCCTAGAGACCTATGTACAGTATAGTGAACATAGACAACAATTTTGTATTACAATCATCAAATTTGCTAAGAGACTAGAGTTTAATTATTTCAACTACTAAAAAGAAATGATAATTATGTAACATGATATAAGTGCTAATTATTTTCACAATGTCAGTCATATTACAATATATAAATGTATGAAATTAATGTGTTATATACCTTAAATTTACACAATGTTATATACTGCTATATTTCAGTTTAAAAAGTCCAGTTTATTGAACATCAATTTTATTTCAATAATGAACAATTGTTAAGAAATGTTTAAAAGACAAATTAGAAATTGGAAAAACAAAAAATTTCTTGGCAATTCAGGAAGCTGAGGTGAGAATCCGGAGAGGAGGGGAAACACCAAGTCCCTGTTTCTCTGAATTTCAAGTCAATTGCAGAGCTAGTTGAGATTTATCCTGCTAACACTAGATGTCACCATTGTGTTGTGCAAAAGTAGCTGACGCTCAGGCGTGCTTATTTAATATTCAGGACAAAGTCTGGCTCCTCAAGTATTTGAAGATTGTTCATTCCCACCTTCCCTCCCCCCCATTCTAGAATATGATTGCTGTGGCCTTATTGAAATTCCCTAAATCTTGATTTTCTCTTGTTTATGATTCATTCTACATCCTGTGCGCCCAGTACTGCTTGGGGTCAAGCTGGAGGGAGGGCGCCGGCATCAGCTTGTCATTGGTTAGCTGAGGTGATTGGATCAATGATATTTAATAGTCCTATGATTTTATGATCCTGTTGCCTTTTCAGGAGCAATTCTTTTTTTTTTTTTTTTTTAATTTATTGGGGTGACAATTGTTAGTAAAATTACATAGATTTCAGGTGTACAATTCTGTATCACATCATCTATAAATCCCATTGTGTGTTCACCACTCAGAGCTGGTTCTCCTTCCATCACCATATATTTGATCCCCCTTACCCTCATCTCCCACCCCCCACCCCCTTTACCCTCTGGTAACCACTAAACTATTGTCTGTGTCTATGAGTTTCTGTTTTTCATTTATTGTCTTGTTCTTTTGTTGTTGTTGGTTTATATACCACATATCAGTGAAATCACATGGTTCTCTGCTTTTTCTGTCTGACTTATTTCGCTCAGCATTACACTCTCAAGATCCATCCATGTTGTCACAAATGGTCCTATTTCATCTTTTCTTACCGCTGAATAGTATTCCATTGTGTATATATACCACAACTTCTTTATCCATTCATCTATCGAAGGACATTTTGGTTGTTTCCATGTCTTGGCCACCATAAACAAAGCTGCAATGAACACTGGAGCACAGGGAGCAATTCTTAAGTGCAATTTTGCTTTCCATTTCTTACTATAGATGATGTAACCAAGACTGCAAATAAATTCATAACATCAAAAGACATATCAAAGGAAGAGATTATGTATCTGGTAAACTCCAAAGAGACATTTTCCAAAGAATTACCTTTCTTTCCCCCCCCCCCAGTCTAATTGTGGGGGGCACAGCTCAGCTCCAAGTCAAGTTGCCGTCTCCAATCTAGCTGTGGAGGGCACAACTCACTGGCCCATGTGCGACTCGAACTGGCAACCTTGGTGTTATGAGCACTGCACTCTAACCACTGGGCCAACTGGCCGCACAGAATTACCTTTCTAGAAGAGACAATAGGAAATATCCATGGTGAGGAGTATGAGGGGAATAAAAGTTTTTTTCCAATAGGTGTGGGGAGGATGAGACAGTCTCCATGGGAGAGATTATTTTAATCAATGTGCGAGTATCAATTTTAGAGCATTTCCACTCAAGGAAGGTCTTATGAATATAATATCTGTGGGAAAGGCCTGTGTTAACTCAAAACTGATTCAACACCAAAGAATACACACTGGGGTGAGACCCTTCAAATATGTAGTGTGTGAGAAAACCTTTGGATATAATTCCAACGTAAGACCAGAAAGTCCACATTAGAGATTTGAAGGTATCTCAATGTAAGGAATGTAGGAAAGCCTTTAATGTGAGTGCAAAACTAATCTGGCATTAAAGTCACACTAGCGAGAAACCCTTCAAATATAGTGTGGAAAAGATTTCAAGTATGGTTCTTACAATATTGGGCATCAAAGAATCCATAAATGTAATGAATGTGGGAAGCTTTCAATGTCAATGAAAACCTAGTCAGGTGTCAAAGAAACCATAATGGGGATAAACCTTATTTGTATGTGGAATGTGGGGGTGGTTTGGGCTGTAATTCTGACCATCTTCAGTATAAGAGCATTCACACTGGGAAGATACCTTATGAGTATAACCAGTGTGGAAGAGCCTTCTTTCTACATTGGGAGCCTGTACCATCAAAGGAGCTATGGTTTCTGCAGTAGTCATGAAGAAACTGCCTTCCAGATTACAGCTGGGGGCTTCCGAACCAGGCTGCCTCTGTGTTGAGCTTTCAAGGTTTTACAGTTTCTCATTAACTACCGTTTTACTTGTGACTTATGGTATTAACAAGTTTTAACTATAACTGAATCAAAGTTTTGGGGCTTACAATTCTTTGTTTATACAAACTGACTGTGCACATGTACAAGAGTTTATTAGGTTATAGGAATATAACCTACAGGATGATAGGATAGTGCATTTTCAGTTTTATGTGATATTGCCCAGTTGCTTTTCAAAGTGTTTGTATATTCACACTCTCACAAGCAATGTATTGTTATCGCTTGTTCTCATACTTACTCTTCTCTTCCTTTGGATCGCTATTAGCCGTATATTGTATATTCTCATTTCACTCTTCATGTTTCATAGCCTCTCTTTTATATTTTCCACCTCTGTCCAACTGTGCTATAGTCTGTGTCTGTTTTATTTTACCAACTTTCTCATCAACTGGTCTTCTGAGCCTCCAAGAACATGAGGAGGTTAGGTTACCTGCCCTTCCTGTAAGCTAGAGTGCTACAATCCCTCCATGGAAGCTCTGTCCAGCCAGAAGACCCCCAGAAGAGACCTTCTGGCTGTACCCAGAGCAATAAAGCCACGCAGAAGAAAATTCTGCCTAGAGTCTAAATCCCCTTTGTATTTCTCCTACCTACTTGAATTTGGACTGAATTACATAACAGGGCCTGTTATTTAACTGTCAATAGAAAAGCGGGACTGGAAGTGTTTGCAGAGCCCCCAGATGTGTTAAGGACCTCGGGGACTCAGATGAGGTAATGAGAACAGAGATAGAAGTCAGGGTCATAGTGCAAAGGTGGCCAACAAGTCGCCTACGTCACTGATATCTGGAGCATGTCTCAGTTTTCTAGGATTTAGTTTCCTCGTTGGAATAATGGAGTGACCTTGAAAAGAAGGCATATCTCCAAACATTTTGTTCTTTGTCAAGCTAAGAACATTGAGACAATTAACACTGGCAATTTGAGAGGCAGTTTGGATGCTAATTATTTGTAATGGGAAATTAAGACTATCTAAAGATAAATTTCTAGAGGTACCGTCCAGAAGGCTGACTATGTATATGCAGTTCGCGTAAGATGTACTTATCTATAGTTGCAGCTGTTTCTCCTTATAGAGCAGCTTGTGGCACAGTTATAGCAGTACCGCCTTGATGCAGCTCTTCATGATTGTGACTGGACCTTTTAATAGCCTCCTAATTGCTCTCTCGCCCAACTTAAATTCATTCTTCACACTGCAGTTGCAAGTGGATTGATTGATCTACAACGAAATCTGACCCGAGCCAATGAGCAGAGCCAGCCTGAGCGCAGTCAAATAGAGAATTCCCCAAATCTAGCGCTCATCCGGGTTGGCCTTTGGCTTCCTCCGCCCCCTGAGAAGTTTGAACGGCAGTGCCACCGTAGGCTCCTCGGAGAGAAAGCATCCTCCTCCTCCCAGGGGCCGGCCCAGGGGGAAGGGAAAGAGACCCGGACAAGCACCGGCGTCCCGGAGAGCGGAAGCACGGGTCCCCGCAAGCGGCGCCGGGGGTGACGCTTATCCGGAGCGCCGCCCGCCCGCCGCCCCAGGTGTGTGCGGGGTGGAGAAGCTGCGGTTCCGCGTCCCAGGCGGGCGGTGTCGTGGATTGCCAGGGCCTGTGGGAGGCCGACCTGAGAGGGAGTCGGGCGGCGGCGCGGGGCCCGGGAGAGCGAGGTGGTCTTTGGGGCAATCCCGCCCTTCTCCGGACTTTACTCTGCCGCGGCGGCCGCTTTGGGAAATTGGGGACTGAGGTTGTGGGCCGCCGGTAGAAGATGTGTCCCCGGGTGACCGACAGGCCACAGTGTATTCCGTTATCCTATCGAGCGCCTGCTAAGTGTGTCATTCCAGGTTCGGGGGATGCGACTGTGAATGAGACACAGGGAACTTTCCATAATGGGAAAGTCGATATTAGTCAAGCCGGAGCATACCTCTGCCCCTGCTCAGAACAACCCCGTTGTTTGGGGGCAGAAGACCCGCGGTTCTGAACGTTCGCAGGCCCCGCGTGGCCCGGCGTCTTGCAGCTTCTTCACCCTGGGTTTTGCAGCACACTCCCGTTGTGTGTGCGACAGGCTCCTTGGCCTTGTACTCCTAAAACTTGCTTCCTTCGGCCCCCTTTGGCCTCCTTAATGCCATTTCTTGTTTCCCGGCTAGGGCACTCCCCCCTGGTTTCTGTAGCACAATTTACCTCTTCATAGATTTTCAGAGCACCACATACCTCTTTCGGAGTACTTAACACAGTTGTAACTTCACACGTATTTTAGTGCAAGTTACAGGAAAAAAAAAATTTCCCGTCAGTGTTTGAATGGTTAGTGCCAACCATGTGGATATATTTATAGCCATTGAGTGGTTTTGTAGATATTGTCCTACACAGAGTATATGGTATCTCAATAAATATTGACTGAAAAGGCAAATATTTTTGTGATTACAGTGTGAGATACCTGTTACAAGAAAAGAATATATACAAGGCAGATCTGACTTAATTTAGACTTTCAAATTGAGATCTGAAGGGTGAAAAGGAGTTAACCAGTTAGAGAAGGGGCAAGTTGAGAAAGGCTGCCGGTATTAGAGAGGCAGGGGAATAGCAAGTGCTAGGATTCAGCCAATTAATAAGTGCACTGTGACATTTATTCTAATTTGAAAAGTAGTAACATAGTATTTCTAGTGAGGAAATTAGGGAAACGATCAAAATGGCACAAAGAAAAACTAAAAATCATCAATAAGACCACCATGCAGAGATAAATACCATGTTTTTGGGTTTTTTTATAAATTTTATTGTGGAATATTGGGGAACAGTGTGTTTCTCCAGGGCCCATCAGCTCTATTGTTGTCCTTCGATCTAGTTGTGGAGGGCAAAGCTCACAATCTAGTTGTGGAGGGCCCGTGTGGGAATTGAACCGGCAACCCTGTTGTTCAGGGCTCCCGCTGTAACCAACTGAGACATCTAGCCACTCCAATACCATGTTTTTAATTTATATCCATTGAGTGGTTTTGTAGATATAAGTACACACATAAGATTTTTTTTGTACAATCAAAAGATGAAATATAAGTAGTTTTAGAATAATTTTTCACTTGCTGCATTTAAATATTTTCCCATGTTGTGAAATATTCCATGTGATTTTTAATGGCTGCCTTATTTTTTTCTTATTGTACCAAATTGTTGGCTATTTAAGTTTGTGTCTTTTTCATATTGGAAGTACAGTTGACTCTTGAACAACATGGGTTTGAACTGCATGAGTCCACTTATACATGGGTTTTTTTCAATAAATAATACCTGTACTGTCAGCCTGAGGCTTCAGAGGGCCAACGGTATATGTTTATCTATGTTTATATAGGGGACTTGAGCATCTGTGAATTTTGGTATTTGCAGGGGTCCTGGAACCAATCCTCTGTAGATACTGAACTACAACTTAAGTTTTGGGGGAAGTCAAAAGTCATACATGGATTTTTGACTGCACGGGAGTTGGCGTCCCTAACCCCCGAGTTGTTCAGTGCTCAGCTGTAATTGCAATGAATGCTAGTAAGCCGAAATCTTTGGGCACATCTCAGATGCCTCAAGTTGGAATTTTTAAAAATTGGTTTTAAAATTTAACTACTTAAACAAATTTAAACAGTACTACATGTATATGGTAAGAAAAAGAATCACCTAAGATTGTATGGTAAAAAAATAAATCTCCCTTTCCCTGTGGATCCTCAGGTTCATTCTCCAGAGGTAACCACTAGTAAGTTTTCTAAATGAGAGCAAATCATACATGACTGAACTTGGCATTTTAAACTTAACAGGATAGCTAGGAATATTTTAAAGTAGGTATTTGTCCTTAGGAAAAGATGTAACAATGTACACTCCTACCAGCAAATACTGGGAGTGTATGCTTCCCTACACTTTCTCCAGTATCAAGAATTACCCATTTTTAAAAAAATGTTCCCATTTTGATAGAAAAATTACAATTTATTGTGTTTACTGGCCATTTATTGGTGAATTACCTATTAATAATGTTTTCTCCTAGGGTGTACAGCTTTTTTCTTACTGATTTTGTAAGGATTTAGGATATTAACTATTTTTTGCACATGTTATATAGATTTAGTTTCCCAGTTTGCCTTTGAAGTTTTCCTTAATCATGTTTAAAAATAGTTTATCATTCTAAGAGTGTTCTCCTTGCTTCTTTGTCGTCTGGCTTGTGGCCTCACCACTGTGCTGGCACTGCTCTTGCTAGATGTCTCTGGACCCTGGGATGGAGACTTACTCACCTTCATTTTCTTTAGTTTTGTTTTTCACCCTCGAAATTTCAGTGTATATGTAATTTATTTCAGTGTATGGAGACAAAGAATCTAATTATATATTTTCTCCTCAAAAAGTTAACTGATTGTCCCAGTGTCATTCATTGAATAATTTGTGCCTTTTCCCCCACTGATTTGGAATGCCATCTTTATCATGTACTTGATACTTTAGTCTTTCCTGGGTTTTAGATTCTGTTGTATCATTATAGTGGTCTGTTCTTCTACCCGTCTGTTACACATTTAGCATCTGATATTACAAGTTTTTTCTTTCTTATTTTCCCTTTTTATTTAAATTTTCATGGTTATTTTGGCTATTCTTCCATATCAATTTTGGAATCACTTTATCAGATTTCTAAATAAATTATTTTCGTAATTTCCTTGAAAGTAATATCGGTTAACTGTTAATGAGTATGTTTTTGAAATCTGGCAAACTTGGCTTGAAATCCAAGTTTGACCATCTGTTCTTTATGTGAATTTGATAGTCTCTTAATCTTAGCTTCTGATTACTCATGCATATGGGGGGGGGGGACCGAAAACTTAGATCTCATTTAAAGGAATGTTGTGAGGACTAAATGAGAAGATATATACAAAGCATTTAGCATAGTGCTGAGCATGTACAAGCTCTTAATAAAATGAAGTTATTATCAAATTTGTAGGTTCATTTGGAGAAAAGTCAACATTTACAAAAAAATTAAAACTATATTGATTATTTCCATCCAGGAACAAGTTTTGCCTTTTCATTTATCTTTCTCAGTAATATTTTATAATTTTCTTTATATAGATTTGACTTGTTTTTTATTAAGCTTATTCCTGAATGTGTTTTTTCATGTGCTTTTGTTTATATATATATTTTGTCCTACTGTATTTTGCCCAGGAGACAAAGCACTACCTTGTGGTTGTGAATACAGATCTTGTGGCCTAAGATAATTAAACTTTCTAAGTCTCACATTTCCTTGTTTTGGTAAAATGAGGACAGTAATATTATGTATCTCCTAGTATTATAATGAACGTAAAGTGCTGGACTCTGAAGCTGGCACATTGCAAGCGTTCAGTGAATGTCAGTTGTTATTAGCAGCGAATACAGGTTTGTAGGTTTAAATAAAAGTCATTGACTGGGCTGGGCTCACTCTTGGTTCTGTTTGCTTCTTCCTTCAGCCCTGCTCTTCTCTGAGAGGGAGTCCAGGTGATGACAGCCATGACCCCGAAAGCCTGGTACCAGGTGAGCCATGAATCCCTCGGGTCAGCCTTCGAAAGATTTGATTTGAAGGAAATGGGGGATGAGAAGGGGTGATGCTGGCAAAAGTGTTAGAGCCAAAGCAGCAGGAAGGCCCCTGTTAATCCCACCTCACCTCCACCCCACTCCACCCCATTCCCACCCCCGACTGGTACTGGATGCTGAGGAGAGAGAGCTGATGGTGACGACTGAGCAGCCGGAGACTCCAGGGCCCAGGAAGCGATGGCTGGAGAGAGTGTCCTGGGAAGCAGGACAGCCTCCTACGCTGTGAGCATTTCTGCTGAGCTAGTGGGTCCCCACGTTCAGTAGCTCCCTCCACAGAGGGATTTGTGAGAATGAGGGGCTTGGGCTGGTGATGTGGACATCCAGTATTCAGTAGGGTGATCAAGATCAGCAAAGTCACAAGGTTCTTAGGCAGAGGGGGCAGAGGGACAGCAGGAGGAAGACTGGAAGAAAGGGGGCCTGTACCACTTATCCTTCAAAAAGAGTGGAATTTGGGGGCTCAGGATCAATGAGGGAAAGAGCTTGTCCTGGAAGGCACAGAAATGTCTTTCTTAAGAGTCAGTTCTTACAGTTAAGGGAGGCAGCATGTTGCAATATGAAATTTGGTACTAGATGACAGGAAATTTAATTTTAATTAGATTTTCCATCAGCCCTCAGTGGCATTGTGGCGTTGAGCGAGTCACTTGTGCCTCAGTTGACTTCATCGGTCAGATGGCAGCAATACAGTTCCTGCCCAGGTGAGGGAGAATTTCCCTCTTATTACTGCTTTTGCAGCATCCCAATAATTTTGATAGGATGTACTTTCATTCTCATTTGTTTCTATGTATCTTTGGATCTCTCCTCTTATTTCTTCTTTGACCTAGTCGTCCTTTAAAAACATGTTGTTTAATTTTGACCTAGTCGTACTTTAAAAACATGTTGTTTAATCTCCACATATTTGTGGTTTTTCCTGCTTTCTTTTTGCAGTTGATATTCAATTTAAAGTCTTGTGATCAGAGAATAACATGCTTGGTATGATTTCAATCTTCTTAAATTTGCTGAGGCTAGTTTTATGTCCCAATAGATGCATCTTTTGGAGGCAGCATTTGGTTGGGTTTTATTTTTTGATCCAATCTGCTACTCTGTGCCTTTTTATTGGTGAGTTCAGTCCATTTACATTTAGGGTGATTTTGATATATGAGGATTTCCTGTCATTCTATCTTTTTTTTATTTTTTTTTATTTGATGGTATATATTAAATATTATAATATCATACATTAATGAAATACCATTCTATTTATTTTTCATTATCAAGTCTTAAATATGTCACATATACCCTCTCCAACCCAGTTAGCAAAAGAGGTGGATAATGAATTCTGACAGTCAAGTGTTTTTGTGAAATACAGTAAATAAGTGAAAAGAGACATTCGTATTTATATACAATTGTATAAATCATCTTTCCTTTGGTACCACTGTTATATATCCTCGTTTTATGAAATAAACCTGTAGGAGAGGTAAGGCTCAGAAATAACATATTTAGACATAAAACATAAAATGTTAATAAAGGAAACTAAAGCTTGCTTCTTCCCTCTGTTGGAAATGGCACACAACTCTTAAATATTTGCACTAGTTTCATTCAGAAAAACCCACCACTCCATACAGGCGACACTGGAGGAGAGCATGGTGCCTTATCCACAAGTGCTAAGTGACTTTTGACTGACAGTATAGTGCAATTTCATCTTCAGTACTAAAATGTAACAACTCAAAATGTAATTCTCGTTAGCAATGTGTCAACAATACCATTACAAATACAAAAAGTAGTATATTAGTTTTAAGTTTCTGTCATTCAAGACAAAAATTCAATAGCAAATCAGATGTTATAGTATTAAGTATTTCAAAAAAGATAAGAAAGCCATGAACTTGGTCATTTAGTACAATACAGATTTTTTTTTTTCTTTTAAGAGCATTAAGACAAGTATAGATAAATTTCATTTAAATGTAATACTAATATCTTTTCTTCTTCTTACACTTTTGGAACTTTTGACTATATTCACTTCCTCTATTGTTTTCTGTACTACTATCACTATCACTGGTTTGTTTTTGCCTCTTTCGTTTATTCATCTGATAAAGGTCAGGGTCACGTGGTTGTTGGTGAGTCCATTCATAGGAGCTGGGTCCAGCCTCTAGATTTGGAACACGATTTAGTGAAGGAGACACAGATGTGCTATTAGGAAGTGGTGCTGTCATCTCACAGTAAGGAAGCTGCAGTGCTGGGTTATACGCATGCCACATCCTTTGAAAGCAAAAGTATTCTTGAGGTAAAGCTGCATTATTAGTTGGAAAGAACTGCATGGGAAAGGAAGATCTGCCCACGACTTCTTCATTTCTGTAGCTGTGTGAATTTATCTTAACACAGCTCTCAAAACTTTGGTTAGCTGGTTCAGAAGAGCGAGAACTCCCAAATCGATACTGCACATTAATTGGTCTTCCATATAAACGAGTTCCATTCAGCAAAGCTATGGCATAAGACACCGATTCTGGATGTTTAAAGCAGACAAATCCAAAAGACTTCGGCTTTCCGTCTTTGTCTTTGCATATAGTCACTTTGGTTAATGGCCCAGCCTATAAGAAACTGAAGGAACAGCTCGTAAAGGATCTCTTCGCGTACACGGGCCTCTAAATTCCCCACAAACACCGTTCTGTCGGCCTCCTCCTGAGCAAGGAACATTCCTCTAGTCTCGGCCAGAGGACGAAGATGTCGAGACCCCGCCCTCCTCCGCTTTACTGCGAGTCATTCTATCTTTTGTTTTCTGGTGGCTCAGTGTCTCCATTGTTTCTTTGCCTTTTTGTTGCTGTATTATTTTGGTGTGGTGGTATTCTATGATTTTTCCTTCTGTTTCTTCTTTTTTTATGTTATATATCTCAGTTCTGGATTTTTTTATTTTTATTTTTTTCGAGTGGTTACCATTAAGTTTATGTAAAAGAAAGTTTCATATATGCAATAGTCCTTTTTCTTCAGCAAGCTTCTTATCTCTATTCCCCTTTGCAGGTTCAGACTTTTATTCTCTCCCCTTTTATGTTTTTGTTGTCACAAGTTGTCCCTACTTATGCTGTGAGTTGATTTCTGAGTTGCAGTAGCAAGTTGTCTTTTTCTTCTTTTAAAATGTTTTTTCCTTCTTTACCCTTTATGTTACGTTTAAGTGTATACTGCCCTATTTTGTGTAGGGATTGCCATTTCCTGCTTCTATCTATCTGTTTATAATACTGCTCATGGTTTTGTATTCTTTTGATTTTTTTGTTTCAGGTCAAATAGCCTCCTTCAGTATTTCTTATAATGCAGGTCATGTGTTAGAAAATTCCCTCAGCTTCTGTATGTCTGGAAAGGTCTTTATTCCTCCTTCATATCTAAGGACATCTTTGCTGAACATATTATGCTTGGCTCATAATTTCTCTCTTTCAATAGTTTGAATATTTGATTCCACTCCCTCCTTGCTTATAGAGTTTCTGCTGAAAGATCTGATGGGCTTTCCTTTGTAGGTTACTGTCTTCTTTTCCCTGGCTGCCTTGAGAATTCTTTCTTTGTCATTAATTTTTGAAAGCTTCAGTACAATGTGCCTTGGAGAAGACCTGTTGGGATTGAGGTAATTAAGTGTTCTTTTTGCTTCTTGGATTTGAGGATCCAGTTCTTTCCACAAGTTTGGGAAGTTCTTGTCAAGTATTTGAATATACTCTCTGTTCCCTTCTCCCTTTCTTCTCCTTCTGGTATACTCCTTATTTTTATGTTGCTCTTTCTGATGGGGTCAGAAAGTTTTTGTAGAGTTCTTTCATTTGTTTTAACTCTCAAGTCTCTCTCTTCCATCTGTGTCATTACTAGATTTCTATCTTCGATGTCACTAATTTTTGGCTCCATCTCGTCAGCTCTATTACCTAAGCTGGCTGTTTCATTCATTCTTCATTTCTTTTATTGAGTTTTTCATCTCCAGGGTATCTATTTGGTTCTTTTTATTAAATTTAAATCTCTTCGCTAAAATGTTCATTCTGTTCTTTGGTTGTGTTTCTGAGTTCAGTAAACTGCCTAGCTGTGTTTTCTTGCATCATGTTGAGTTTTTTCAGAACTGCACTCTTGAATTCTCTGTCATTTAATTCACATATTTCCATGTCTTTAAGTTTTTTGACATTTTCTGGAGAGTTTTCATTTTCTCTCTGAGCTGCCTTGTTACCTTGGTTATTCATGGCAATTAGTGAATTATTATTTCTCTTCCTGGGCATCTGCAGGAGTGGGTTCTGCAGCAGGTTGATATAAAGAGGTCTTTCTTTGGCTTTCCAGTAGGTGTTGCTGGAATGTTTTATTTTCTGTCCCGCTGCAGCCTTTTATTTTCTCTCACACTGTAGCGTTTTATTTTCTCTTGCGCTGTTCCGGCTTCTCATGCAATGGGGGGTTCCTGGAAGGTGGGCTTCCCCTCTGTGAGCAGGTCGCCTGGGTCTCAGGGCACTCCCTCCGTGGGAGGATGTGGAAAGTGATAGCGTTCTGAGCTTCTGAAATCCCAATGCTGCCCCTGTAGCCTGATGCAGAGCCTATATGTCTCAGTGGCTCTGCTTTCCCCTGCAGGGATCCTTCCAGAAAGGGGTGGGCTGTGAGAGGTGGCTGGTGTGTTTGTGGCTCTGAGCAGTGGCGACTACCAGCCCATGGCTGTCTTGCCCATAAAGTTCCTTCCCTTCACCGGAATTAGTTTCTCCTTGTACTGAGCAGTTCATATGAGTTAGAAGGAGCCAAGGAGCCAATTTAGGGAGGGAGATGAGTTCAGAATTGGACTGGAGCTCAGACATATCAGGTACATAACTGGCATGAGTCTGTGGCTGCGGGACCGTCCCTGCAATTCTCACAGCTGTTGGTATTCTGTTCTTTAATCTGACACTGCTACTGTTTCTTCTGGAGCCCTCTTCTAACACTGGGAGCGTGGGAGTAGGGGGAGCTCTGGGAGGGTGGGGGGAAGGCGGCCAGGCTCCGTGTCTTTGTTTTCGGCCTGGCAGTGAGAGCTTAAACCACCATTCTCACCCTTCTGTAGCCAGTCTTTGCTCTGAGGTCTCTGCTTTGAGTACTGGGTTCAGCCATATTATATGCTGATCCCTCGGGCAGGACTGCGGGCCACAGAGGGTTCACCTGCAGCCTGAATTCTTCCCTTTCCCAGGACTGCAGTGAGCTCCGTCCACATCCTGCGGCCTGCATCCCAGGTCTCTGCACTTCCCCTTCCCTCCTCCCCTGCTCACCTGATTTGCCCACCTTCGGGCCATTCTAGGCACAGATCTCTGAGATGTGCTTGTGGGTTGCGCAGGGAACCTTTTGTTGAATTATAGCTGTTCAATTTGTTTTAACTTCCAGGGGAGATTTCAAGAAGCCCTCCATTTCTGTGACCTGTTTTTAGATTTCCGAGTCATTATTGAGTCTTTATTCTCCCTTGTCACCTTGTCCATTCAATCCAAGTCCTGTTGTCCCTGCGCAGTGCCCACTTGGCCCTCCTTTGATGGCTCTCCTGATTTCGTCTTCCCCCTCCTGAGACACGGTCAGTGGAGCCTCCCAGTTATTTCCGTTGTCTCCTGTCATGGGCCTTCCTGTCATTTGACACTTGTTGCCTGTAGACCTGAGGCTCAGGATCTTGCATTTAAGTTTGTTGATGGTGAGCCATCCAAGTGCGTTAACCCACAGAGTTGAAGTCACGTTGACATTTTACGCAGCTCATTCTACGTGCTGGATAGAAGATGGATTTTGATTGGATTGCCTTGAATATATAGATCAATTTGGGGAGAATTGACATCTTAACAATATTGAGTTTTTCAGTCAACCAACACAGTATCTCTTTCCATTTATTAGGTATTTTTTCATTTCTTTTGTCATTATTTTGTTGTTTTTAGCATGCATATCTTGGACATATTTTGTTAGAGTTAGACCTAAGTATTTCATGCTTTTGTAAATGGCACTATTTTTTAAATTGTGTCATAGGAAATTTTATTGTTGGAACAATAAATCCAAAAATTGATTTGTTTTTGTACCTTGACTTTAATTCTGTGACATTGCTAAACTCACTTGTTAGTTCTAAATTTTGTAGATTCTTTGGGATGTTCTATGTAGACATTCATGTCCTCTGCAAATAGTAGCAGCTTTATTCCTTCCTTTCCAACCTGTATGCCTTTTATTTCTTTTGCTGGCCTTCTTGTACTTGCTAGGACTCCCAGTATGATGTTGAGTAGTACCTGCCTTTTTCCCAATCTTGGAGGGAAGGCATTCTGTTACTATTAAGTATGTTTTCAGCTGAAGGAAATAATCCCATCAAATCCTATATCAATATAGCTACTGCAACAAAACATTTAGTTTAACTGTAAATTTTTTAGCAGCCAAAGCAAAAATGAGTTTGGGTATGAAACTTAAGTGCCATTATAACTTCAATCCATTCGTGGTAGGCTTTTCAGAGAGCTGGGAGAGAAGTGGATATTTCCCCCACCATTTTCAAGACAGGAATAGCAGCAAATATGCTAAGATCATACGATTTTACATTACTCATAGATCATGCAGGGGTTAGAGGGTGAGCTGGATACTCAGGCCGTGAGGTAAATAGGAGAGAAGGTGGCTTCCAATGGAATCTAAGGAGTGGCCAAGGCTTTAAAATAATTATGTTTGATGGTAGAGATCATAATGGACGTGAATATGGGTATACATTTTCTTAGACGTGGTACAATAGACCAGCACCAATTAGCTATTATTTATTAATGCTGAAGACTCACAGGGAGACTGTCTAGGCAAATGGGTGTGGAAATTACTCACTAGCCATTGAAGCAAAAAGAGGCTATCAGGATGCCTAGACTTTTCCCCATTCACAATGTCCTAAGGACATTGGATGATATTCTTGGTCAGGGAAACCCAGATTGCAAAATCCTAGGATGAATTTATTTCTAAATATCAAAAAAACAGAGCAATCTGTACTCCTGATTCATAAAAAATGTGACTATGCAGGACATAGGCATTGTTATTTAGCTCCTAATGCTCCCCATGAATCACGTACTACAATAATGTCCACCTGCTACAGTAATCTAGATATAATTTCTAAGTGATTTGAAGAAAAAAACATTTTCAGAAAAATCAATAAAATATGGAGAAACAGGCACCCCTTGCTAGGAGGCATCTGCTAATGCTGACTATGGCCAGGGTTGAAGGGCAGTGCAGTATGTAGTTTCTTTCACGTGCTTTAAAATACAACTCAAATCACACTGCTTCTCTGCTTGAAGTGGTATTCACCAGGGATAATTGAAACATTTCTCCTCACTGGGATAATCTGTGTTTTTTGTTGAGCGCTTGTGCAGATTAAAAATATAGCATCACCTTCCCTCAGCAAAAAACAAAAACATCAAGCTCTGCCCAAGTCTTGCTGCTAAATAAACAGATAGGTTTCCATCATTCTAAAGACTAATAAAATCACCAACAGTAAAAACTCATTTTTTTTGTTTTATATTCAGATTTAATGGACATTTATATGATGTAAACATCCAGACTAAGCAAGTCTATAGCGTCAGAAAATAAATTAGTGGTTGTCTAGGATTGGGGGAGGGCCTGAATTGGGGGAGTGAACGCATTAATTTTTTTGTTGCTGCTGTAATAAATTGCCACAAAGAGTAGCTTAAAACAACACAAACTTATTATCTTCCAGTTCTAGAGGTTATAAGTCCAAAATGTGTTTCACTCAGCCAAATTCAAAGTGTTGGCTAAGGACAGAATCTGTTTCCTTGCCTTTTCCAGCTTCTAGAGGCCACCCACTTGCTTGGTACATGGGCTCCTTCTTCTAGCTTCAAAACCAACAATATTGGGACAAGTTTATCTCATGCTGTCATCTCTGTCGTTCTCTCTTCCAATTAACCTCCTCCACTTTTAAGGACGCTTATGATTACATTGGGCCCACGTGCATAATCCAGGAAAATCTGCTATTTTAATTTCAGCTGATTAGCAACCTTAATTCTATCCGCAGCCTCAATTCCCCTTTGACATGTAACCTAAGGTACTCACAGGTTCCAGAGATTAGGACATAAACATCTTGGAGGGGAACATTATTCTGTGTATCACAAGGAAAATGAGAGTGTTGATGGTTATGGCGCTTCTTTCTGGGATGATGAAAATGTTCTAAAATTGATTGTGGTGATGGTTGCACAATTCTTTGAATATACCCATAACTACTAAATTGTGCACTTTAAATAAATGTTTACATTGTATGGGATGTGAATTATATTTTAATAAAGCGTGTGTGTGTGTGTGTGTGTGTGTGTGTGTGTGTGTTAGTGTTTCTAAAACTGAATTCTGTAATCTTCCTGCCTGAAACTGGCTCCTCTTCCTGAATTTCTCATCTTAGTTAATGACACTTTCATCTATCAGGGCATCCAAGCTACTCCTATACAGCTATCATAGGTTGCTTCTTCTCATAACTCATTCATTTTTTTAATGTCCACTGTTTTCACTTCCTAAATAGTTCTTTAATGCATCCCTTCTCAGTCCTGATCTTTCTTAATGTAAATGAAACTTTACCTCCAAGGAAGACAACTGTTTTTGTCCAACGACCTCTTTTGCAGTGTAAGGATACCTGTGCACCCCTCCAAAACCAATTATATTAAAATACAAATAAATAGTTTAAAAAATAAATTTGTAGTGCATTAATATATGAGGTGTGATAAAAAAATATGGTGCATGTTTTAAATTTTAAAAATTATTATACTAAAAGACACATTGCCGTTAATCCCCCTCAAAATACTACCCCTCGCTTTGAACATACTTATTCCATCATTCTTGCCACTTTCCGAAGCAGTTCTGGAAGTCCTCTTTCGTGAGTGTCATTACTTCATCCTCTATCATGACAGTGTTCCATGTCACACATCGCTTCTGGTACGGTAACTTCTGTCAAATAAAAACATTACAGTGTGTTCTCATCCACCTTATTCACCGCATCTGGCACCGTTTGACTTCTGGCTCTTCCCCAAAGTCAAAATGATCACAAAAGGTAAATGTTGTGAATCGATTCAGGACACGGAGGCAGTCACAACAGCACAACTAAACACACTCACAAAAGAGGACTTCCAGAACTGCTTCAGAAAGTGGCAAAAACAATGGGATAAGTGTGTTTGAAGCGTGGGGGAGTAGTTTGAAGGGGAATTAATGGCAATGTGTCTTTTACTGTAATTTTTTTTTTAAAGATTTTATTGGGGAAGGGGGAACAGGACTTTTTATTGGGGAACAGTGTGTACTTCCAGGACTTTTTCCAAGTCAAGTTGTTGTCCTTTCAATCTTAGCTGTGGAGGGTGCCATTCAGCTTCAAGTTGTTGTCCTTTTAGTCTTAGTTGTGGAGGGCGCAGCTCAGCTCCCGGTGCAGTAGCTGTTGCTAGTTGCAGGGGGCACAGCCCACCATCCCTTGCGGGACTCGAGGAATTCAACTGGCAACCTTGTGGTTGAGAGCCCACTGGCCCATGTGGGAATTGAACCGGCAGCCTTCGGAGTTAGGAGCACGGAGCTCTAACCGCCTGAGCCACCGGGCCAGCCCTGTAATATTTTTTTAATTTAAATATTTGCCATATTTTTAAATCACATCTAATATGTGCGTCTTTACCAATGTGATGAAGTGAAAATAGCTACAGGTGAGCCTAATAACGATTATAATTTTGAATTAGTGAGAATAGCCCATATTTTGAGATTATCTGCATCAACTGTACGTAATGTGACATGAAAATATCTCATTCCTGTTGGTGACAAAATTACTGCTGATACTACTGTAGTTTGTCGCCAACGCATAACTAAAGGAAATGCTAAATTTCGGTTAGAGATTAGCGAAAACAATGATAAACTTTCTCTCCTATTCAAGATCTCTGAGGATCCCAGGTTAAAAAGCACCGCACTGGGGGCAAAGACTACAACCACTGAGCGGTGCGCTCCGGGGTCCTAGAGAGGAAGCACGTGAGGCTTGGGCGACGCGGCCTCTGTGACGCCCGTCCGGTCACGCCGCATTTTGCTCTTTTCGTGAGGTGAGTGTTGAGGTTTGTCGCCTCAGGGTCCTTGCTAGGAGCGTATTCTTTGTCCGTTGTCCCTGCTGCCGGGGTGGAGGGAGTTGGAGGCCGTCTGCGGGCCAATCCCGCCCTCCCTCGGGTGCCTTCGTTGGCCCCATCCCGGGCGGCTTCTTTGGGGGGAAATGGAGGCGGTGGATGGAAAGGAGACGACACAGCCAAAAAGCCCTTCTGCTCGTTGGACCAACAACTACTTATCGAGCAGCTAAATGCGGGTTCGCTGTTCTCGGCTCCCCGATGCAGCAATGAATGAGGCAGGGCGTGGGTCCCGACTTCTGAGAGCTTTCGGTTTAATGGGAAAGTTAATTAATGGGAAAGTTAATTAATCAAATCTGATCATTTCACCCCTCCTGCTCGTAACCGGGTAGCTGTGGCCTGTTGCTTTTAGGTCTAAGACCGAGGCACCGTGGGCAAGGCCCTGCATGCATTGGTCTCTTACAACTTCGCCCTCGTTTTGCACTCCCCTTGGTTCTACAGTTTTCTTGGCCTATCACTTCTAGAACATGCTCTTGCACTTGCTGTCACTTTTTTAAAGATTTTCCTTTTAATCCAGTTAATTCCTATTGACTCTTATCATTTAGAATAGATTCTCACTGGCACTAGTCACAATTGTGATCTTAAAGTTATTTATGAGAATATTGGATTAATGTGTGTCTTTAGTCTAGGCCAAGCTCAATGACAAGATGGATCACACCTTTTTTTCTCTCTCTCCTGTATTTCACACTTGGCCTGAAATAAGTATATGATAAATGTTTGTTGAATGATAAAAGCACAAATCAATATATAATCTCAAACTGGGTGACATATACAGGAAAGGGAATACTGTGCTAGTGGAAAGTGAAACATGGGGACCTGACCTGGTCTGTAGAGCATGATCTGAAGAATGAGTTGGCATTACCTAGGTGAAGAGCGTCAGGCTGCTGGAGAGTATTTCAGGCAGAGAGTATCAATCACAAAGTTTCTAAGGTTGGGGAAGAGTGGTTCATACAGAGGCAGTAACAGGTACAAAGGTCCTGAATTAGCATAGTAAAGAAAACTGAAAAAAATGCCAGAGTGGCTAAATTAAGGAGAAGGGTGCTACAAGATAAGGCTAGCAGGAAATTACAGCATGCAATGAGTTGCTGTGGGGAAGATGCTGGCCTTTTGGTAGCATGACTGCTTAAGAATACAAAGTGTCTGTAGAGGATGATATAATTAAAGTAATAACCCATACGTTTTGGCATTTTGAGGTGGCCTTTCAGGGTCCTTTGTAGTTATCACTGGGTCCTAGAATGGAATGATTAGCAAAAAAGATGCCTGCCCCAAGGTCCAGGAAAAGGAAGACTTACTGAGATTCTTTCGGAATTTTCTTGGCTACTCTTATCTATTCTTCCATATTAACCTTAGAATTACTTTATCAGGTTCTAAGAGAAATCCTATTGAATTGTGATTGCAAGCAATTTAATGTAGTTATTGAAAGCATGGCCTTTGCAGTTGTGCAGCTGGGGGGATATAAAGTACAGCACTGGGAATATATGCTGTAAGTAAGTATTGTAATAACTATGTATGGTGTCAGAAGGGTACTAGGCTTATGGGGTGATGACTTCATAAGTTATACAGAGGTTGCCAAAAAAATGTACACACATTTTAAGAAAGGATAAAACTGTATTAAAACCACGCTGATGGTAACCACTTTGAGTACTTGTAATTGCAGAAGTCAAACGTGACATACTCATCTTTTGTTATTGGTATTATTGAGTATTACAGTTTTAATAGTTTTTTCCTTTCTTAAAATATGTATACATTTTTTTGGCCCCCTCTGCATAAATGTCTAATCACTATGTTGTACATCTAAAACTAATATATTGTATGTCGACTGTAATTTAAAAATTAGAAAAAGCATAGCCTTTGGAATCTGGCAGATTTGGCTTGGGATCCAAGTTCATCCATACACAAACTGAGTGACCTTGTTAGAGAAAATGATTCTCTTAGCCTTGTTTTCTCATTTGGGGAAAAGAAAAGGTTTACAGGCTTATTGTGGGGACTGGATGAGAGGATTTGTATTTTTCATCCAAAAACATGATATTTCTTTCTCCTTTTTTTTAACCTTATATGTTTCCCAGTAAAATTTTATTTTTAAAAATGAATGGGTTTCCTCTTGTTAGATTTTGCTTCTAATTTGTTGGTGTCTTTTGCTTGTTTTGCTCTTTACTCATGTTCCCCCAGTACTCATCTCCTACCAAGGACAGTGGGGATTATAGGCTCTGCTGCCCGAGGGCAAGTTTCTTACTTACCCTTTCAGAATCTGTGTCCTTAGAATTCAAACTTCATGTTATGGTATGGATTAAAAGGAAATACTCATATACCACTCACTCAGTGGGCATTTAGTAAATGATTGTTGCTATTATTATTGGCAGGTATGTTGGTTTAAAGGAGAGCCTTTGACTGAGCCAGGATTAGTCACTCTTTGCTTCTTCCCTCAGCCACTGCCCTTCACTGACAGGAATCCCAGGTGATGGCAGCCATGCCCCTGAAAGCCTGGCACCAGGTAAGGTTTGAGGTAGAGTGAACACACGTTGGGGACTGACTGAGCACTGGGGCAGTGAAGGGAGAATAAGTAGGTCCTGAGATGCCTCCTGTGAGTGGGTGTCTGGACGTATTGAAGCTAATTGTCCACTTGTAGGTGTAACAGTGAAAGACAGAGTATTGACAAAAACAAAGAGATTTTGCTCTAGGAAGGTTAATTAATGAGAGACTCTCCAGGGTTTTCGATAATGTTTTTATCGTGTTTTATAACAGTAAATTTTATGTTCAAATGGAAGTTCTTCTGGTAGTGAGAGAAGTTCCAGATTTTGGGTTGTAGAAATAGTCATTTAATGGTATAACACCCAGTTCTTTCACCTTTTCTCATTAGCCATTCCTAATTGGACCCCTCCCTCATGCTGTCCCCTGTGTCCCACACTGTGGCCCTGAGTCAGAGAATTGGCTCTGGGGCAACAGGAACCTCTTGTTTTAGGAGATGGTGACCTTCGAAGATGTGGCTGTGTATTTAACCCAGGCAGAATGGGCTATCCTTTCTTCCACACAGAGGGCCCTTTACAGAAGTGTGATGCTGGAGAATTATGGGAACTTGACATCACTGGGTAAGGTCACTTTCCTCCTCGGACTCAGATCTACGCTTTCCCACTTCCTTCCTTCTTTTTTCCTTATAGGCCAGGGGTGCATTGTGGAGAGGGAGGTGTTGTGTGTGGCATCCTTTACTGCATGGCCCCAGGGCTGAGGTCAAATGACCCACTCAGAGGTTGTTAGGTAGGGAGACGCTTTGGGTCATTCATTTGTTCCTAATGTAGGGAATTGCTGTCCCCTAATAAGAATATATCCCATTCTCAGAGGGGCTCTGCACAGTAAGGATTAAGTAGTTTCTGTTGCCAGAGCCAAGTTCTCAGCTTGTTGCTATCCTCGCATTGTCTAGGGAAAGGTGTGACCCCTTTCCTATGTTTGTACATGTCTTGCAGGGTCTCACTAACTTACTACTCTTAAGTAGGAAGAGGTCACAAATGCTCAGATCCCCCTCCTCCTCTTCCTTTTCTTCCTCCTCCTCCTCCTTTTTTTATATTAAATATTATTTTATATTAATTTCGGGTGTGCAGCATAGTGACTAGACATTTATATAATTTACAAAGTGATCCTCCTGAGTAGTACCCACTTGGCACTATACATCTTTATTACTATGTTATTGATTATATTCCATATGCTTTACTTTATATCCCCATGACTTTTTATAACTAACAATTTGTATTTCTTAATCCTTTCACATTTGTCACCCTGCATCCAACCCCCTTTCCATCTATTACCCATCTGACACCATACATAGTTGTTATAATATTATTGATTATATTCCTTATGCTATTTCCCTATGACTATTGTGTAACAACCAATTTGTACTTCTTAATCCCTTCCCCTTTTTTGCCCATTCCCTACCCTCCTCCCATCTGGCAACCATAAAAATGTTCTCCATAACTATGAGTTTGTTTCTGTTTCATTTGTTTATTTTGTTCTTTAGAGTCCACTTATGAATACAATCATAATGACATTTGTTTTTCACTGTCTGACTTACTGCACTCAACACTATACCCCCTAGGTCCATTCATGCTGCCGCAGATGGCAAGATTTCATTCTTTTTTACGGCTGAGTAATAGTCCATTGTATATACCATGTTTCCCCAAAAATAAGACCTAGCCAGACAATTAGCTCTAATGCATCTTTTGGAGCAAAAATTAATATAAGACCCGGTATTATATAGTATATTATAGCATATTATTATATTGTATTATACCCAGTCTTATAGTAAAATAAGACCAGTCTTATATTAATTTTTACTCCAAAAGACACATTAGAGCTGATGGTCCTGCTAGGTCTTATTTTCGGGGAAACACGGTATGTACCACCTCTTCTTTATTCATATTCAGGGACACCCAGGTTGCCTTCATAGCTTGACTTGTAAATAATGCTGCAGTGAACATATGGCTGGCTACACATATCCCCTCAAAGTAGCATTTTTAGTTTCTTTGGATAAATACTCAGAAATGAGATTACTAGGTCCTTCTTTGTTTCTTGGTATAGCCTTTGTTTTAAAGTCTATTTTGCCTGGTATAAGTATTGCTACCCCAGCTATTTGTTTGTTTCCTTTTTCATGAAATATTAATATATTTTCCATCCCTTTACTTTCAGTCTGTGTGTGTCTTTCGGTCTGAAGTGAGTCTCTTGTAGACAGCATATGTAAGGGTCTTGTTTTCTTATCCGTTCAGCCCCCTGTCTTTTGATTGGAGCATTGAATTCATTTACATTGAAAGTAATTGTTGATAGGTATGTAGTTATTGCCATTTTATTATTCATATTTTTGATTTTTTTTTTTTTTTCAGTCCCTCTAAGATTCCTTGTAATACTGGTTTGGTGGTGATGAACTCCTTTAGCTTTTTCTTATCTGGGAAACTCTTTATCTGTCCTTTGATTCTAAATGATAGCTTTGTTGGGTAGTGTAATCTTGGTTGTAGGTCCTTGCTTTTCATCACTTTGAATATGTTCTGTCAGTCCCTTCTGGCCTGCAGAGTTCCTTTTGAGCAACCAGTTGATTGTCTTATGGGAAATACCCTGTAAGTAGCTAACTTCTTTTCTTTTGTTGCTTTTAAGATTCTCTCTTTGTCTTTAACCTTTGGTATTTTAGTTATGATGTATCTTGGTGTTGGCCTCTTTGGGTTCATCTTGTTTGTCACTCTGCATTTCCTAGGCTTTTATATCTGTTTCCTTCACCAGGTAAAGGAAGTTTTCTGTCATTATTTCTTCACATATGTTTTCAATTCCTTGCTGTCTCTCTTCTCCTTGTAGTACCCTTATGATGTGAATGTTAGTACACTTGAAGTTGTCCCATAAGCCCCTTAAACTATCCTCATTTTTTTGGATTCTTTTATCTTTTTGCTATTCTGCTTGGGTGTTTTCTGCTACCTTATCTTCTAAATTGCTGATTTAATCGTCTGCTTCATCTAATCTGTCGATTCCCTGTAATGTACTTTTCATTTCTGTTATTATATTCTTTATTTCTGACTGGTTCTTTTTTATATTTTTTATCTCCATTTTTATGTCTCCTATCTCTTTGTTGAAGTTCTCCCTGAGATCATTGAGCATCCTTATAACTATTGTTTGGAACTCTGCATCTGGCAAATTGCTTGTCTCCATTTTGTTTAGTTCTTATTCTGGAGCTTTGTTCTGTTCTTTTATTTGGGACATGATTTTTTGTCTCCCTATTTTGGCTGCTTCCCTGTATTTATTTCTATGTATTAGATAGAGCTGCTGTGTCTCCTGGTCTTAGTAGAGTGGCCTTATGTACTAGGTGTGCTGTGGGGCTCAGTGGTGCAGTCTTCCTAGACACTTGAGCCACACACTCCAGATGTGTCCCTTGTGTGGGTTGTGTGTGCCCTCCGTTTGCAGTTGAGCCTTAGTTGCTGTTTGCCCATCAATGAGAGGGATTGACCCTTGGGCTCATTGGTTATGAGGACTGGCCATGACTACAGTGGAGGAGTTGTGTAGGGGCTGACCCTACAGAGCAGGATCTGTCTCAGCAGTGTTCTGGTGCCTGCTCAATCTGCTCTTTGGGTGTGTCATCCTTGGAGGCGGCTGGGTGATGCTCTAGCTTGTTTTGAAACTGGTCACTGGGCATGCCAGCCCCAAGACCACCTGGGAAGGGACTCACTGCAGGTCAAGTTAAGCCACAGCCCATGCCTTACCCAGGTCCATCTGGCAGGAGCCACAAAGCCATCCGCAGATGTCTGCCACCTGCACCATACTTGGAAGTGCCTCGAGAGGCTAAGCCATGAACCAAGACTGGCTGCCGCTAGTACCGGACTTAGGGCTGCTCAGCCAGAGTTACAGGATGTGCTCAAGCCAGATGCTGCTTGTCTGGGTTCCCTGAACCTTTGAGCGACCCTAGAAAAGTCTGCGGCATGAGCCAAGGCAGGTAGTTTGTACAAAAAAACACTGGAAGTGGTTTGGGTATGCCCAAAAGTTGGATGGGGCAGGGGTATCAGAATCATCAGGGTGTGGCAAAGGAATTGTGTTAGCCAACGTGATGGAGACTCAGATATGATGGCCTCCTGTGTCTGCACAAGGGTTCAACAAAGAAACAATGGCTTCCGCCAGCTCCTCCATCAGGGAGAAAGCTGCCCTCCAGCCCTTGTCCTGAAGCCAGATAACTCACTTCCCCCATATGTCCCTGTCACTTCTCCAGCTCCTTCCCCAGTGCTGCAGCTCAGATCCAGTGATTCTGTCGGTAAGTCCTTGTGCCATTCCTTTAAGAGAAGCACCTGTGACTCCAGCCGCTCTCTGTCTCACTCCGCCACAATCTGCTGGTTTTCAGAATCAGAAATTGTGGGAACTTATCTCCCTAGTACTGGAACCCTGGGCTAGGGAACCTGGTGTGGTGCTGAGATCGCTTGCTCCTTTGGGGGTACCTCCATAGCCAAGATAACCTTCCTGATTTTTAATGGTCACATATGGATGTGAACCAGCCCTTTCCACATCTCTGCCCCTCCTACCAGTCTCGAGGTGGCTTCTTCTGTATTTCCTTAGTTGTAGGGTGTCAGTTCAGCAAGATTTCAGGCAATTCTCGATGGTTGTTTTGTAGTTTAGTGGTAATTTTGATGTGATCGTGAGAGAAGGCAAGCACAGCATTTACCTACTTTACCATCGTTGCCAGAATTCCCTCAGTTTCTTCTTGATCAAAATCTACTTGGCTTTCCAAAGTCCTGAGCCCTCTTCTGAGGATCTTATTCTTACTGAGATCTTGGGGTTTTCCTTCTTTTGACACAGCAAACACAGGGCTGAAAGGTGCCATTTTCTCACCTGCTTTCAGGATACCCAGTTCCCAGACCTGCCCTGATCTCACTTCTGGAGAGAGGGGATTTGCCTTGGGGCCTGGAGGCACAGGATGACCCACCTGCAGAGAGGACCACACTCATCTATAAAGGTTAGTGAAGCAGGTAACTGGCAACTGTAGGGCTTTACAGAGCAGTGTATTTTAAAATGAACCATGTTGGAAAGAATTTAAATAAAATAGATGATTTCTCCTAATAGGTAAAATATGAAACCTTTCCCACCAGTTTTAATTCTTACCAAGATAACATATTTCCACTTCATACATCTCATATGCAGTTCTTGAATCCATTGCTCCTTTTTGAGTTTAAGCATTACATACCTTAGTGACTATCTGTCCTTGGATAGGATCGATTTATTCAGTCAGGAGCAGTTTTCCGCACTTACTGTGTGCAAAGTTTTGTTGAAGATGCTCTGCAGGATACAAGTTATAGAGACGGATGTAAAGAGCTAAAAAAATTTTACTAAGTGCTGCTATTTGTATACAGGCACTGGGCTGTAGGTGCACAGCAGAAGCAGAGGTTAGAAGAATCCCCATTTAGAAGTCTAGGTAACAGTAATTCAGTAGTGGGTCATCTGTCCCAAATTTGACAGATTACAATGGATATCATGTGGAGAAAAAGAAGGTAGACTATCTGGCCAAAGGAAAGGAATAGAGGATCCAGTAAATCATTGTGAAGAACTTTGCAGTTTAATGTGCAAGAGAATTACCTGAGGAGAATATTTAAAAATGGATGTTTCTTCTGGAGCCCACCTGCAGGTATTCTGTCTTTTCTAGTAAGTAATGCAAGAATATGAGGCTTAGGACTCAAAGCCGAAGCAAGACTTCCTTGAATCTGGAGCTGGCAGAGTCTGCAGTATATCCTAATCACCTTAACTAGCTAGTGGTGTAGATAAACTTAGTTGGTGTGTCTTAATCCACTGTGCATTGTGTGCAATATCTAGAATGCCAACTTTGTGGTGGACCTGAGAGCTCTATCCTATAGAACTTACAGCATGGGAACAGGAAATGAGAGAGCAGGCAAAACATAATGAGGAGCAGGAGCAGTGACCACTGTCCCAGTGACCTTGCCAGTAGAGATAAAGGCCCGTAATTGCTATTGTATTTGTGATTTTATATGTGATTTGACTGGCATGAAGGAAATTGAAGACCTGAAATCCTGTTAAACTATTACTACATATCAGGCATTAACTTTTGAGTGAATGAATTGAGTAGGGGATAGTGGTAATGCAGAAATGGAAGAGGGAAAGAGTGTGTGGAGCTAGAATTGATCAAATCTTATAAAACTTGGCTATAAAAGGGGAGAGTTGAGTCAGGTAACATTGGGAAGTCATGACATAAGAAGAGCTTTTTTAATTCATATGAATTCAGATCTGAGCACAGAGTCTGAGGTATCTTTAGAATATGTAAGTGGATGGCTAGATCAGGCCATTGAGAAGGCAAGTATAGAGTCTGAGATAAATGTCGGATTACAGGTGGAGATGAAATGTACTCTACAGGGTTTTAGTTGAAATGACCCCCAGAGAGTAAAAAGGAGGGCTGAATCTTACATATTAAGGGATATTTAATTTTAGTAAGAGAGGGAAGAGAAAGTAGACGGATAGAACAGGGTCACCAGGAGGGAACAGTGAAACTGAAGCCAAGGGTAGGAGTTTCAGGGTAGATGGTTTGCAGAGAGGGAGTAAATGAGAGATCATAAAATTGAGGCAGCACGTTAGCCCCTTATTTTGATGAGTTCAGAAATGTAAGAAAATATAGTAAATAATGCAAATGTTTTTCAAACTCTTTTTTGATTATGAGCCTCAGTAGTTAATTACATTTTGCATCAAAACCCTGCATACTCATATGTACTCTGAAATTAGACTATCAGGAAACAAAATTTACCCTTAGCACTACAACGTGTGTGAATTCTCTCCTACTCTACCCTACCCTATCCTAATACAGACTAGTGTATTTCAGTTTAAAAATTACTTCACGACTAATGAGTAGCCAGTTTTATAAAACATAGTATAAGAAATATTGGATGTAAAGGGATGCTCGTTAAGCCCAAGTGGATTTCAAGATCTAAAGGAGGTTGAATAAGAAGAAAAGGGACAATACAAGATGTGGTATATATACACAATAGAATACTACTCTACCATAACAAAAGATGAAATACTGCCATTTGTGACAACATGGATGGATCTTGAAATTATTATTGAAATAAGTCAGACAGAAAAAGTTGAGAACCATATGACTTCACTCATGTGGAATATAAAACTGAAAGCAACAAAGGAACAAGACAAATAAATAAAGAAACAAGAACTCATAGACACAGACAACAGTTTAGTGGTTACCAGAGGGTAAGGGGGTTGGGGTTGTAGAAGAGGGTAAAGGGGGTCAAATACATGGTGATAGAAGGAGAACTAACTCTGGGTGGTGAGCACACAATATGATATATAGATGATGTGTTATAGAATTTGTACACTTGAAACCTATGTAATTTTATTAACCATTTGTTACCCCAATAAATTTTAATTAAAAGAAAAGTGATGATACAGTTGACAGAGCAGTATATTGATAAGGGATGCAAGGGCATCAAGGATGATTTAGAAATGTGAGGGTGGCTTGGGATAAGAGGATATAGAAGAGGAAGGGAAGGAAGTTGAAGGCATTGCATCTGGGCAGCTTTGTTCTTTCAGCAGGAAGGAGGTGATCACTGGAGAACTGGGAAGGTGGAGGTTGCTTGGAAGAACTGTGGAGATCCTGATCAAGATGAATGGCATAGTATGGGGCAGCAGGGAAAATAAGAATGTTTTGGTCATTGATTGCCCAGTCCTGATTTTATAACACTGAACACCATACTAGCAAGGAAGAGGCAGGGTGTGAGAACAGTTCACCAGGTTCTAAATTGTCTTGCTCATTCTTTTTCAGACTTTTGATTACCCTGTTTACTCTAGTTTCAGATCTCCTCCTGAAGGCCCTTACTTGTGTAATTCACAATCAAAGGATGAAATCGATTAACCAGCAGATGAATCCCAGAAAACCCAAGTTAATGTTAAAGCAAAATTAGTCCAACATTTTACAAAATAGATTAACTTTAAAACTTAGGTAGGGCCACCAGTTGGCTCAGTTGGTTAGAGTGCAGTGCTCATGACACCAATGTCTCTGCTTCAATTCCCACATGGGCCAGTGAGCTGCACCCTCCACAACTAGATTGAAAACAACGACTTGACTTGGAGCTGATGGGTCCTGGAAAAACACACTTTTCCCCAATAAAAAATTGAAAAACAAACAAACAAACAAACAAACAAAAAACACAGGTAAAATGTCATCCATTCTTCAGGAACACAAATGCCATTTTACAAGTGGCTGTTTGTCTCCTTTTTGCTAATATGAAAAGGAATACTCTGTAGTCTTGGTATAGCTAAGTAAACTGGGTTCTACCCTTTCCAAATAGGCAGAGTCTAGGACAGTAGTTTCTGCATGTTTGAGATTCAGACTTTTTTGAGAGGCAGCTGATGAGACAGCAGTTGCCAACAGTTTTAGGGTGTTCACTCCATCTGTTGACCTGCAGTTAAGAACCTCTGGGGATGATGTCCTCTAAGTGCATCTGTGATTTTCTTTTCTTTCTGTCTTGTCACAGTTTAGTGCCCTCAATGCTCAGTGTCTCCAGTCTTTTAGGACATCTACAGGGTATGAATTTTTAAAAACAATTCATTCGTTGCCTTTGCAATCTGACACTTCAGGTTTACTTTCAGACTTTTAAGTCTTGCCAGCCCGTGTCATCACTTGCTTTCAGAGCCTGTATTTCCTTTGGTATTTTGTAAGCCTATAAGTACCATAAGGTTCAAAAATATAGAATCTGGAAAAGCTTAGGAAGCAAGCTGATGTATGTTGTATACAGATACCCTGTTTCACCTCAACTATTCTCTGCCTGTGTGATATTTGGCACTTTCTTTTCAATAGCTTTGTCTTGCTAGTAGGCCCATGTGGTGGTTGAAGTAGAAATCTCTAAAAGCCCTATAATATTTGATGCTCCTTATTTTCTAGTATAATTCTCAGGTGGAACTTCTGTTTTCTGTTTGTTATATCAGATACTGAGGCCAACACTGACAATGGGTCCATATCAACACAGGGAGTTTCTGAAAACAGAGATGTGATGTCACATGGTCTGCAGAAGAGTGTTCTTCAGAGAACCAGCTTCCTAGAAACATATAAACTGAAGAAGCACCAGGAAATTTCCACAGTGAAAAATGTTAGAGGAAATGTTCCAGGAATCCTCTGTGATAGGAAACCCTTCAGATGTGAAGAGTGTGGGAAATGCTTCAGCTATTTTTCTTGCTATGTTATACATGAGAGAATTCACACTGGGGACAAACCCTTTGAGTGTAATGAGTGTGGAAAAGCTTTTACTGGTAATTCCTCATTAATTTGGCATCAGAGGATCCACAATGGAGAGAAACCTTATCAGTGTGTGGAGTGTGGAAGAGCCTTCAGTGATAATACAAACCTGATCAGGCATCAGAGAATCCACAGTGGGGACAGATCCTATCACTGCAAGGACTGTGGAAATGATTTCACCAGTAGTTCTGAGTTTGTTATGCATCAGAGAATACACACAGCGGAGAAGCCTTACAAGTGTAATGAGTGTGGAAAAGCTTTTGCTGTTAAGTCAACATTACGTCAGCATCAGAGGATCCACAGTGGAGAGAAATCCTATTCATGTGCGGAGTGTGGGAAATCCTTTACTGCCAATTTCTCATTAATTCGACATCAGAGGATCCACAATGGAGAGAAACCCCATCAGTGCGAGGAGTGTGGGAGAGCCTTCAGTGATAATGCACATCTAATCAGGCATCAGAGGATCCACAGTGGGGACAGACCCTATCACTGCGAGGAGTGTGGAAATGGCTTCACCAGCAATTCTGATTTGGTTAAACATCAGAGAATCCACACTGGGGAGAGACCTTACAAGTGTAATGAGTGTGGAAAAGCTTTTGCTATTAAATCAACATTACGTCAGCATCAGAGGGTCCACAATGGAGAGAAACCCTATCAGTGTGAGGTGTGTGGGAGAGCCTTCAGTGATAATGCTAATCTGATCAGGCATCAGAGGATCCACAAGGGAGAGAAACCCCATCAGTGTGAGGTGTGTGGGAGAGCCTTCAGGGATAATGCATATCTGATCAGGCATCAGAGGATCCACAATGGAGAGAAACCCCATCAGTGTGAGGAATGTGGGAGAGCCTTCAGTGATAATGCATATCTGATCAGGCATCAGAGGATCCACAATGGAGAGAAACCCCATCAGTGTGAGGTGTGTGGGAGAGCCTTCAGTGATCATGCAAATCTAATCAGGCATCAGAGGATCCACAGTGGGGACAGACCATATCACTGCGAGGAGTGTGGGAATGGCTTCACCAGTAGTTCTGATTTGGTTAAACATCAGAGAATCCACACAGGGGAGAAACCTTACAAATGTAATGAGTGTGGAAAAGCTTTTGCTGTTAAGTCAACATTACGTCAGCATCAGAGGATCCACAATGGAGAGAAACCCTATCAGTGTGTGGAGTGTGGAAGAGCCTTCAGTGATCATGCAAATCTGATCAGGCATCAGAGGATCCACAGTGGGGACAGACCCTATCACTGCAAGGAGTGTGGAAATGGCTTCACCAGTAGTTCTGATTTGGTTAAACATCAGAGAACCCACACTGGGGAGAGACCTTACAAGTGTAATGAGTGTGGAAAAGCTTTTGCTGTTAAGTCAAAATTACATCAGCATCAGAGGATCCACAATGGAGAGAAACCCTATCAGTGTGAGGTGTGTGGGAGAGCCTTCAGTGATAATGCACATCTGATGAGACATCAGAGAATCCACAATGGGGACAGACCCTATCACTGTAAGGAGTGTGGGAATGGCTTCACCAGTAGTTCTGATTTGGTTAAACATCAGAGAATCCACACAGGGGAGAAACCTTACAAGTGTAATGAGTGTGGAAAAGCTTTTGCTGTTAAGTCAACATTACATCAGCATCAGAGGATCCACAATGGAGAGAAACCCTGTCAGTGTGAGGTGTGTGGAAGAGCCTTCAGTGATTATGCAAATCTGATCAGGCATCAGATGATCCACAGTGGGGACAGACCCTATCACTGCGAGGAGTGTGGAAATGGCTTCACCAGTAGTTCTGATTTGGTTAAACATCAGAGAACCCACACTGGGGAGAGACCTTACAAGTGTAGTGAGTGTGGAAAAGATTTTGCTGTTAAGTCAAAATTACATCAGCATCAGAGACTCCACACTAGGGAGTAATCTTACAAATGTAGTGAGTGTGGAAAAACTTTTTGCTGTTAAGTCAGCATTACATCAGCATCAGAGGATCACAGTGGAGAGAAACCCTATTAGTGTGAGGTATGTGGGAGAGCCTTCAATTATAATGCATATCTGATGAGGCATCAGAGAATCCATAGTGGGGACAGACCTTATCACTGCAATGAGTGTGTAAACGGCTTCATCAGTAGTTATGAGTTGGATACATCAGAGAATCCATCTTCGGGAGAAACAAGTGTAATAAGTGTGGAAAAGCTGTTGCTGTTAAGTCAACATTACATCAGCATCAGAGGATCCACAATGGAGAAAAACACTACGAATGTAATGAATATAGCAAAAGCTTCAGTAGGACTTGCCATCTTAGCCAACACCAGTGTATTCACACTGGGGAAAAGCCTTATTCTTGTAATATATATGGACAAGCCTTCAATTTTCATACAAAACTAACTCAGCATTAGAGAGTCCACAACAAGAAGAAACACTTTGTGTAGATTGTGGGAAACCTGTTAGTGCTCAGGAACAATTAAAAAAGCATGTAAGGATCCATATTCAGGAGTCTTTCTGTGTATGTGATGAGTGTGGAAAATTCTTCACTAGCAAAAGAAATCTTCATCACCAAAGAATCCATACTGGAGAGAAATCCTGTGAGTGTGTCAACTATGAAAAAACCTTTTGGACTTCTTCCAAGCTAGGTGATCATGAGCATGTCTGCCCTGGAGAAAACTGCTGGACATTTGTTGTTTTGGCCTCTCAGAATTTTTCACCCCCTTTTCCTGGTAATACGAGGTCTGACAATTACATTTGCGAACTTGGCACCATGCGCTTACATTGGCAGCACTGTACAAACAGCTCGGTAAGGTTTCACAACCTTGGTATATCAGTGTCTCACAGCTGTATTTGTGTCGATGTATGGTGATGTCTTGCTGAGTGGCGTTCATTGTTGCATGTTTTTGTGTGCTGTCACGAGAATGTCTGAGCTTGAATTAGAGCAACGAACAAACATTAAATTTCTTGTTAAACTTGGCAAGAGTGGGACATCTTAGTCTAAGTTTGTGGGGATAATGCCATGAAGAAAATGGCAGTGTACAAATGGATTAAACGTTTTTCTGAGGGGAGAGAACACGTCACTGATGAAGAGAGGTCAAGGGGGCCAGCAACGAGCAGAACTGACGAAAACATTGCAAAAATTGAGTTGTATATCAATATTGTTGGCTGACTGTGAGAAGCATAGCAGACCAGGTAAACATCAATAGAGAAACAGTTAGGAAAATCTTAACTAAAAATCTTGACATGAGAAAAGTGCATGCAAAAATGGTCCTGAAGGAGCTCACCAATGAACAAAAGCAAAGGAGAGTCAAAGTTTGCCACGACCTTTTGGAGAGGCAAGATGATTTTTTGGGCCATGTTATCACTGGTGATGAAACATGGGTGTACCAATACCACCCTGAAATGAAGCATCAAAGTGCACAATCGAAGTCAGCCAGTTCGCCACGACCAAAAAAGTTCCATCAGTCCAAATCAAATTGGAAGTACTGAAAAGGCTGCATGAAAAAGTTAGACAAAACGACCTGAACTTTTCACCAACAATTCATGGCTCTTGCATCACGACAATGCACCAGCTTACATGGTACTGTCTATGAGGGAGTTTTTAGCCAGTAAACAAATGGCTGTATTGGAACACCCTCCCTACTGACCTGATCTGGCCCCCAGTGACTTCTTTCTTTACCCGAAGAGAAAGGAAATACTGAAAGGAAGACATTTTGATGACATGCAGCACATCAAGGGTAATACGATGACAGCTGTGATGGCCATTCCAGAAGAAGAGCTCCAAAATCGCTTTGAAGGGTAGACTAGGCACTGACGTCAGTCCATAGCTTCCCAAGGCGAGTACTTCAAAGGTGACCATAGTGATATTCAGCAATGAGGTATGTAGCACTTCTTCTAGGATGAAGTCATGAACTTAATTGTCATTACACTAAATTTCCCTTTGGATTCCATCTTCTCAGGAGTGGAATATGTGACACAGGCCTGACTCCACTGCAGATTCCTTACCCCAAGCCATAGCTGTCAGATGTCAGTAGATGACCCAAGATGGTTCAGATGTCAGTAGATGACCCAAGATGGTCCAGTTAGAGTACCAGGATGTAGCCAGAGTTAACAGGCAGAAATACTCTTTTTTTTTGTTCCTTAGTTTTAAAGCTCAGAGGAACTCCTGAATTCTTGTGGACGCTGAGAGTAAAGTCAACATAGCAGGAGAGAAATCAAAGTTGGAGAACAATCAACCTTGATGATTCTGTTTGAACAACTACATTAAACCATATTTGAAGCTAGAAATACATCTGAGTTTTTGAATCTCAGTAACCAATAAATTCCACTTTTTGTTTTTCTTTTTTGCTCAAGCAAGTTGGAGTTAGCTTTTCTTTCCTTGGAACAGAGCTTTATCAGTGTGACAATTATTTGAATAGTCTTCAGGGATGATAAACCTTATGAAGGAGAAATGTTTTTTGTGTTTGAAGTGTGGGAATTGTAAGGCTTGCGGCGAGATAATGAGACTGAGAGAGTCAAACGGGTTGAGCAAAGTGAGTGCTTTATTCTGCGCCCCCGGACGAGGTTCACCGGTCTGCAGACGGGGGCCAGTGAAGTCGCGCCCAGGGTAGAGGGAGGGAGGCATATATGCGATTTTTGGGGTGGGGGGTTGGCTGAGTGAAGTGGCAGATGAGCAGGCACCCCCAGCGCAGATCGGGCGTGAGCGGCTGCATCCGGAGCTGTTAATCGCACCAGGGTCTGCTGCCTTTTCTGGGAAACGCCAGGGGCCCCAGTTTTTATCATGTGAGGAGGGGTCTGACTTGGCAGAGGTATTTTTGGTTCCTGGCTGCTGTGACCATGCCCGCAGCTGACCTAACAGGAATGTCTTCATCTATAGTCCCAGCAGCCCCTGTGATTGTAGCAAGAATGGGAAACCCATTGGAACACTTGAGAGTCCAGGCTACTTCAGGACTACACCAGTGGATAGAAATTCTAACAACTTAAGCTCTGTGACAAACATTTTAATGTTCCTACAGAACTGTATGAGCAAATCCATTCTTAACAAAAGTCTGAACTGTGAAACCAAAAGCCATCACTAAATCTCAGTTTTTATTTGGAATGGATGCTATTCTAGGCATTAAACTGGTAAATACCAGGCTATTGTAGCTTTTCCAGCGCAGTGTTTACCAGTTTGTCTAGAACAACGTGCCCACCCTGCCCTTTGATCTGATTAGTGGGCCAAGGAAACGTTCTAGTTCTCAGTCATAAAGAGAGTGCTGAGATGTCTCAGTAGGAAAACAAAGAGCTGGCCCTTTTCTTTGTATAATGAATTTAACATGCACCCTGTTCTCCCATGTGCTTTTCTGCTGCCAACAAATATGGCAGTTACCCTACCTAATTTCAGACTTTACCTGTGTAACGGTGACACTGTAGTTTCTACTTTCAGGGGTTAACAATTTAGTTTAATTCTATTTAACACTGTAATTTAGCTTACAACTTTTAAAAAAATGTTTTTCTCTTTTCCTTTATTCTCCCTCCCCCTCCTACCAGGTTTAATGACTGTTTACTCAAGGCTGAGTGCGTACCTTGCCAATTTGCAGAACAACTGGCCTTAATGCTTCTGTTTTTCTCAAGACTGGAGGCATACCTCATAAATCTGTTTATCGCCCAGGACATTGCCTTGAAAGAAGTTATAGCCCTGGAACATCTGCTTCGTTTAGCAGGGACTGAGATAACCTTATCTCTGAAAGAAACCAGATGCTGGAAAGCTCTTTTTTTCTTCCTCAGACCCCATCACCCAGGAATTTGCCTCATCAACTCACCTTTTCCTTTGTTTTTCTCCTTGTGCCTATAAAACCTGACCGTCTTTACAACGGGGAAGGTAGGTTTTCAGACAGAAGTCCACTGCCTTCCCTGAATGCTGGCTTTTTGAATAAACCTGCTTTTCTTTCCACCACCCTTTTCTGTCAATAATTGGCTCATGAGCGACAAGCCGAACCTTGGACTGCTTCCAGAAGTCTAGCATCTGGGTGGCTTCACCACCTCTCCCTTACTTGCCAGCAGTTGGCTGAACCAGCAGTTGTATTATGTACTTTGACTGACCAATGAATAATAGGGTGGGGGATCACTTTTTAAGTAAACTTTTAAAAAATTGATGTATAATAGACAAAAACACACAAGTCATAGTTGTACAGCTTGAATTTTGCAAAGATCATAGCCTTATAATCATGAAGATCAGGAAATAGAACGTAAGAGCACCCTGGAGGTCTCCCTGTACCCTATTCCAGTCATTACTTCTCTTTCATGGTAACCTCTATTCTGACTTCTGCTACCACCACGAATTTTTACATAAAGGGAATCATCGACATGGGTTCATTCTCATTGCTGTGTGGTATTCCATTACATGAATATACCGTAATTTGTTGTCTACTGTTGTTAGGCATTTCTAGGGGGATCATTTTGAGGCCAGAAAATCTGAGTCAAAAAAAAAATAGAGTAAACCAGGTGCAGGGACTTAGTTTCACATGTTGTTGCATCAGTTATAACTGCCCTTTAGTAAGTGATCATCACAGCAGCAGTGTTAGTGCTTGGCATCTGCCAGACACTTTCCTAACTAATCACTGCACACACTTAATACAACTTATGAAGTAGATACTGTAATGAGCTCATTGTCACAATTGAGGAAATGGATGAATTAGGTCACCCACAGACAGTGAGTAGCAAAGCAGGGATTGAAACACATGCAGTCTGGTTTCAGAACCCATATTCTAGCCATTATCAGTATTGCCCTATAGAGATTGGTGGTAAGGTCTGTGACAACTGTCTTAGTAGCAAGAGGGGGGTTGTTTGAGGAGACTGATTAATTCCTTAGGGGTAGCGGAGAATATCGGGGTCTAGTCACGATCAGGAGGCTGTGCCTGACTTCACTGAAAGTGAGGTAGATGGGGAATAGGCAACAGTGAGGGAAAACAGATTGAAAGAACAGTCTCCAAATTCTGTAGTGACTTTCAGAAGTTTACCAGGATCACTTTTTAATTTCCTAGATTATGAGTTACTGGTCTAAGTAGGTAGTATTAATTTTAAACTATTCGGTGATATAGACTATAATTGTAAATTAGGGAGATGTCCCACTACTACTCTAAAAGCTATGCAAGGGCCATTTTTTGTTATCTTCCTTTGCCAGTGGGAAGATTTTCTAATTTATCCTTTCATGGGTCCAAGCATTTGGGTGGATGTGTGTGTGAGAAGCCCCAGTTTCTACTTGCTTCATACAGGCTTCTTTAATATTCCTCCTCACACATCAGGTCTTCAAATTTCCAGCATCCCCACTCATGTTGGACAAAGCATCACCTCAGCTAACCTCTGGTTTTAGTTTTTTGTTCATTTTTGTTAACTGGGTATATTTTCCTGTGAGCTAAGTATATAGAAGGATGTAAATTATATCCTAAATTTCTAGATACAAGTTTATATCAATCACTAACTACATTGCCTGAAATGGGATCCTGCCTAATATTTTTTGTCTTAAAATCATTGCTATAATATATATAGCTATGCCATTTTTCCTTTCACTTAATACTTGTATATCTTTCCATTCTTTAACTTTTAATCATTTTGCATTCTTATGTATTAGTAGTAACTTATATAACATTTTTTTCCTAGCTAAACTTTAGAATTGTTTTCACCAGTAGACCAATTCCTCTCACTTTATTCTCCTTTTAAAAAATTGTTTGAAATTCGGGGCGGCTGGTTGGCTCTGGGTTACAGTGCAGTGCCCATAACTCCAAGGTCGCTAGTTCGATTCCCATATGGGCCAGTGAGCTGTGCCCTCCACAACTAGAATGAAAACAACGACTTGACTTGGAGCTGATGGGCCCTGGAAAAACACACTGTTCCCCAATATTCCCCAATAATTTTTTTTTAATTTAAAAATAAAATTTTTGAAATTGGACTTACAGTTTAAATCAAGATGAATACTCTTCCTATTGAACAATTATCTGTGCCTTTCCATTTATAGAAGTTTTTGTTGTTGATTTTTCTTCATCTAAATGTCTTAAACATTTATTATTCATCTTATTCCTAAATATTTTTGGTTCCTTTGTTGCTTTTGTGAATAAGATCTCCCTGCCCAAGTATATATCTCCACATAAGTAGGTTGAGTGATCTGATAATTTAATTCACAATATCAATAAGGAAGATTTTATAATATTGAAACAGTCTTTAAATTCTGGCATGAACCCCAACCAGACTTACTGTTTTCCCACAATTTTCAAGAGGAGAAGCAGGACAATTTTTACTCTTACCATCTTAAAACTGGAAACACCAGAAAAGATTTTTTAACGTGAGATCTGTCAGTTTTCCCTGGAGGACACGGAGGGAGGGTTTAAGGGAGGCCCTGGAATTGTGGGTACAGAATGTGCAGGAGAAGAAGCCTTAGAGCTGAGTGAGAGGAAATGTTGTAGACCCAGCATAGAGATGAACTTCCAAAACACTGAAGTATGAGAACTAGCCTAAATTTTTAAGTATGTTGTGTGATTTTTCTATCATCTCATTCCTAGGGGTATTAGGATATGGTTTTGGGTATTGATTTGAAGAGCCCAAATCAATATGGTTTAATTATAATGCAAGCTTATTTCTCACTCATGTATCATCTGAATGTAAGCAGTCTAGGGTTAATAGTAGCTCCGTGACTACTACTAGCTGCTCTGTCATCCCCAGGGGCCACATCATGTGGTCCAAGATGCTCACCCCCTTGTCAGCATTCCACATAGTTGATGTGGGTACTGGGTCAAGTAGGGCGTGTCCCTTCTCTTTAAGGACATGGCATCACTTTTTCCTATAGCCTATTTGCCAGAAGTTGGTCACATAGCCACACTTTGCTCTAAAGGCCGAGAAGCGTGTTACTTTTTTCTGGACTGGCTTGCTAGAGATTCTGATACTCCATAAGAAGGGAAGAACAGAGGTTGACAGATGAGTTGTCTGGGCTGCATGCCTTCCTTAGAGCTTTTGAAACTTGGTGTGTGCCTGTCCTAGCACTCATAGGAGTAGGAGCTTTGTGGTTATTTAGGAGGCCTTATTTTCTTACCTGTAAAATTAGGCAACTGGTTTATGACCCAACATTTGGGGCCAGCATTTCTGTGACACATCTCCTAACTTCCTATTTCTTTAGACTAAGTCTTCATTCATTTCTAGCGAAAGGTCTGCTTTCTGAGCCTAGGGAGAAGTGGAAACAGCACTTATTGCCAAGAGCAATGCAATCCCCAGCTATCACTCTGCCCAATCATGGGACCATTTTCCTGTCTGAATGAGAGAGGCCATATAAAGTGTTCATTTTGGGAAACAGTGATGATCAGGGTAAGGGCAAAGCAGAGAAGGGCGCCTGGCAATGGTCAGTGATCCCAGCCATAGGACATATCCTACCTCCAGTGGCACAGAAATAAAGAAGGGTTCTACCCTGGAGTTGGGGCTTGAGCCTTTGGACTATATCAATAACAAATGTTTACTGTGCTTCCTTTGTGTCAGGTCTTGTGCTTTAGCTGAGAATAATGATGTTGAACAAGATAGATACAGTTCTTGCTCCATGGGGTGACCAGAGAAGATATATTTAAACTGTCACCATTAAATAAGCACAAATGTGCCAAGTACTAAGAAGTACAGATGCTGTGGTGGCACGTAAGTGGGAGGCCTGCCTTATTCTGGGTGGTCAGGGAAGGCTTGATTTCCAAGGGAAATAGGATTTGAACTGAGACCAAGTAACAGTCAAGACACAATGGGAATGGGAAGGGAAGGGCATTTTAGGTTTAGAGAATAGCATATTCAGCAAGTGGGGCTGAAGTTGAGTGGGGTGGGAATGGGAATGCTAAGAGGCTGGAGAGGTGAGTGGGGTCCCTCCAACCACCTTCCAGTGCAGCAGCATGGGAAGAGGCAGAGCTGGAAGAGAGGCCAACACTGTTAGGGTTGAGAGGGACCCTAAGGGTGGTCCAATCCAGGGGTTTTAGTGCTGTTCACCTTCCCGCAAGGGCTCATTTTGGCATTTTATGGGAGTATTTTTGTTATAGTGTTTGGTGATGGTGGATGGGAGCCAGCAGTGCCACAAATCGTGCAATGCACAGGATGGTTCACCTATTGAAAAAGTTTTCAGACTTTCATGTCTTCCTGGACATTCAAATACACTTTATAAATTACCTGAATCTAGAACGTGTTTTCAGAAAAACACAATATATTTTTGCAGTTTTAACATGCTGAGTCTCCAGGAATATAACTACTGTATGATCAACAGAAGATTGTACTGTTTCATCTAAACTTTCACCATAAAGGGTTCACCATTTTGGATTCCACCTTGTGATTTTTGAAACACCAATATAAGACACAGCATCGTGGCTGTGGCGTTCAGGCACATTCTATGTGAAAAAGCAAATATATGACCACTTCATTAGGTCTCTTAGAGCAGTCATGACCAAACATTTCCGTACAGAAATGTTCTTAATTACAAATTATTTTCCTTTTATTTCTTCATTACAGTTAAGGCATAGCATTAGTTTTTTAAATGTAGGCTGTTTATCTTATTTATGACCTTCTAAGTATTATCTATGAGTTTCATGACAGGAGAACAAAGTGATCACTAGGTAATGTTATAAAATAATGTGGCCTTCGGTTGGATAGCGTGCAATCCAGTCCGGAGACTCCCAAACCTGGTTGCACCTGCAGCTTTACTAAAATACAGATCCCCAGCACCAACCCTGGGTTGAATCCAGCGCTCGCCTCTGATCCTTGCTTTCCCCAGCCGATCCCGAATAACAAACGTCACCAGGATGAAGAGAGAGGCAAAGGGCGCCAAGCTCGCAGGCATTGAGGTTTGGGGCGCAGGGGGCGGGGCCAGAGCAGCACCGAGAGGGAGCGACGCTACTTGTACAGGCTCGGCCGCGGCCTAGTGACGCACTTCCGGCTGCGCCGCGGGGCCCCGCGCTCTGAGGTGAGTGCGGGGCTGTGGGAGGCGGGGCGGTGCTCTGGCCCCGAGGCTCTGGGTCCGCTAGAGATGCTCCTCCACCCGGGCCGTAGCTCGGTCTCCCGCACTTGGTGGAGGGAGCGGGGCGGCGGCTCCCCCTCGACTCCCGCTGTGGACTTGGTGGCCCAGTACGTTCTGTCCCGTGCAAAGCGAAGCCTGTGTTAATGTCACAGCCACGAAGCCCCAAACACTTTGTTCGGGTAAGATGCTACTGGCCTTTTGGGAAGATGTGTCGGAGCAGCCAAAGGGAATGTTTGCACAGGTGAAGCGGCCTGAGGTGGCATCATTAGTCTTTTCACATGTTGAGGTCGTGCAGGGGCTTTTAACCAGGAATGCATTGTGTGCTCCTCGGCTTCTGACACAGGGTGGTGAGTCGGCCCAGTGGGAGAGCAGAAAAGGCAGAGCCCTTCCCGTTCACCCGATAGCAGAAGCCCAGCTTTTGGAGGGCATTGTCTACTGGAGCGGTGTCAGTTCCAAAAGGTAATCGGACCCTACTTCTCTCGGGCTATGGGATGACAATGACCTGGGAATTATTTCTCCAATGGAATGACTGATTTGTTCAGTCCTAGAATACACATACAATAATTCCAGAATTGCTAATTCATACCGTCATGAAAAGCAATTTTACTAATGTAAAGATCTGAGGCTGTAAAACAAAAGTTTATTTGGGGCCTTAAAGGATTCAGATCCAAGAGCTGCATATTCAGGTAACCCAAACTGAGCTCTGGAGAGAGCAAAGAAAGGCAGGGTTTATAAAGGCAAACACCACAACATGTACTTATTTCGTGCAATTGAGGGATTGCTGGCATGGTTAACATGAATTTGTCAGTTCTGAAATGCAAACGAGGGAGGTGAAAACCACTGAGGAAGGAAGTAGTCGGTATATGTCCATATAGCAGCAGTTCTAGGATGTTTGGGTTCCAGGATGTTTATGGCTTGATCTTGAGCTGTGTTTAGCAACAGGTTTAGCAACCTAATAGCAGCTCAGAACTGAGGCACAAGATGTGCAGAGGCCCTTCTTTAATAGCCTCCTGACTCGAAGTGGCTCTCTTAACAATGTTTATTCCATTTTTTTTCTTCTAACTAAAGGACAGAATTTGGGTACAGGTCTTTATAGCCTTATAGTACTTAGTTAAAATACTGTTTTCCAAAGTTACTTAGTTCTGTCTTTCCCACCACTTCAGTGTGGTTGTGTTATTCAATTGTAGAACCGTTAGGCTCATTTGCTGTTGTTTGTATGTATTCCTTTTTGGGTCATCACCCCCATCCCATCCTGGTTGGTTGATTTTATTTATACACACGCACACACATTTGGATATGTGAAACATTACTGTGGTTATTAAAATCAGAACAAAAGGCACACTCAGAGAGGTGTCACTCCCCTCTCATCCCTTCTACCCAGTTTCCTTCCATCCTGTTTTCATTCCCGGATTCCTTTCACCCACTTCCCACCCTCACCTGAGGCAACCATTCTCCTTAGTTTCTGGTTTATCCTATTTCTTTTTGCAGAAATGACCAGATCCTCATAGATTTTCTTCTATCCCCTTTTTGCTTATATTCCCCAATACAAGGATGCTTGTTAGTCTGGCCCTTCTGCATCTGACTGGTACTCTGCCTTGAAGGACGTTGGAGGAGCTCTGAAATCTCATCTGAAGGACTAAAGGGGAAAACATTTATTCATTGACTTCTGTCCCTTTTTGGTCAAGGGTGGCACCACAGGCATTAACTCTCCTGCACTTCGGGGTCCAGCAGGTGTCCACAGGTGTCTGCAGGTGTCCTATACAGGACATTAAGGAAGCCCCAGGGCAGGAGCCAGGTGTCAGGTGTCTGTGGTGTAGATCTTTGCAGAGGCATTGGTAGGTTGCCCCTGCACAGAGCTGATCAAAGCTTCTGGAGCTGGACTACGAGTGAGACAAGAGAATTGGAGTGGTGCGTAAGATGTCTTCCAGAGCTGAAGAGACAAACTAAGCTTTCAGAACTTAGTGAATTAAAAACAAATAGGAAAAAGAGCAGTGTTCTAAATAAATGAAAAAGCCAGTTCCTTGAAAATAAAACATTAAAATAGATAAACCACTGCTCAGCCTTGCTTTATTATAATAGTCTATTTGGGATGCCATAACAAAAATACCAGGCTGTGGCTTCAACAACAGAAACTTATTTCTCACAGTCCTGGAGAATGGAGAGCAAGATCAAGTCCAAATTCAAGGTGCTGGCCAATTTGGTTTTTGGTGAAGGCTCCCTCCTTGGGTTGCAGATGGCTGACTTATGGCAGAGATGGAGAGCTCTGGAGCCTCTTCTTTTCTTAGAAGTGCATTGGCCCTATGGATTAGGCCCCCACCCTTACGACTTCATTTAACCTTGTTATCTCCTCACCGGTCTTATCTCCAAATATAGTCACATTGGGGGAGCTTTAGCATATGAATTTGGGAGGAACACATCAGTCCATAACACTAACCAAGAGGAAAAGGTCTAGATAGCACATATATTCCAAAGGACAAGTGGGATGAGCAGTGTAGCTCCAGATGTGGAGGGAACAGAGTGTTTGCCACAACTCTGTTGAAATCCTGGAAGGTGTCGGTGAAATTTTAGGGAAGTATAAATTTTCAAGACTGGCTTTAGGAGCAATGAAAATCAGAAAATATCCAGTCCATGTGTTTTTGAATAGAATGAACAAGGGGGACTGGGTAATGGGGCCCTAGAGGCCGGAGTGGTCCTTTCTCAGGTAGCTGAGGCCTTGGCTTCTTTGCTCTCAGAAGGCTGGGAAGTATGAGGAAGCAGCCTGGTACCTCACTTCCAGCCCAGCTTCCTCAGGGTAAGTCTGGTTCATGGGGAAAGCTGACCCCGCAAGATCTATAGAGAGACATTAGAACTCTTGAGGACACCCAGCTGTGTGAGAGAACAGGCAGGATGTGTGGGAGCAGCCGTCCCCGTCTCCAGATGCTGCTGCCGCTCTGGGACTGACTGAGGCCTCTGTGCTGGGGCGGCAGCCCCTCCAGCCTGTCTTCTCTTCCACTGTAATGGAGGAGGGTGCTTGCTTAGAGGAAGAGAAATCAGAGATCTTGGTAATGTTCTGTCTCTCGAGCTGAATCACTGAGTCTTTGTTTTACTATTATTTAGGCTCTGCATACATTTTATGGATACTCTTGTGTGTATATCACGTGTCAGAATGGTAAAATCCTAGGGTTTCTGGCAGTGAACATCAATGTCATGACTGGGAGGCGTCCTGGGCACTGAGCCAGTGAGCAGATCACCCCCTTCTGTGGCAGCTCCTGCTTGCACTCCTATCTGTCACAGGCTACATGCCTCTTAGATCTTCTGTGAGGGGCAGCATTGTTCCTGGGAGGGGTGGCTTGCCTCACACTTGTCTCTCTCTTTTTTTTCCCCTTTTCCCCAGCTCCTGCCCTTTTCTGGGAGGGACACCAGGCGATGGCAGCCATGCTCCTGACAGCCTGGCCCCAGGTGAGCTGTGGGTCCTTCAAGGTCTTCCTCTGAGCAGTTTCAAATCAAAGAAACTGAGAAAGGAAGCTGATGAGCCTTGCAGTGAAAGCTGGAGAGGGCCTCCATGCTTCTGCCTTCAGCCTGGAACTTGTGGGAAGAACTGTGATGTGAAGGCATGGAAGCAGCAGGAGAGCGAGTCCGAAGGCAGGAGTGTAGTCTCCGGCACACTGAGGTTCTCTGCTCCCGTGGTGCAGGAGCTTCCCCAGCAGAGGGCTCTGGGGAGTAGGAGACATGGAAACTGCCCATGTGGGATGGAGGAGGGTAGCAGACAACGGGGATTCCCAGGGACCTGGGTGTAGGTGAAGAGGAACCAGGTCAACATAAAGAATGGCTGTGCCTTTAATTCGGGAGGAGGGGAGGGGAAGATGAGGGGAATGGCATCAAGCCAGGGAAGAAGACTGGAAGTCCTGTGGGACAGGATGTCTCGTGTCCTCGAGAGGCTTTCGGGGCTTGCAGTGCAGTGGCTCAAACTTGAAGTCTCTGATAAGAGCTCTGGACCCTCTCTCCCAGAAAAACTTGCAAACCAAATTTTCCATACAGTTTCAGGGACTTCACGGACCCCCTGAAGTTCATCCTCCATGGACTATAAGTTGGGAATAATCACAGTTACAGTAACTCCAGGAAAGTCGCTTGAGGCTTCCTACGTGCAGGCACCAGCCTAAGCACCTTGCATGGATTGCTCAGTCCTGACAGCCGCCCTCTGAGATAGGTGCTGTGTTGTGCTCATTCCACAGCAAAAAACACGAAGGGAAAGGGGAATAGAGTGACTTGCCCAAGGTCACACAGAATCACATTGTGTGATTCTTGTCTAGCCTTAAGACACATGTGGAACCAGTGAAATTAACATGGTCATGTTTGTGACAGCTGTATAGGGAATAATTTTCAGGGGTGATTCAAAAGCAAGGAGACCACTTCAGAAAGAATTCCGCTGGCCCAGGTGATGTGGGTGTCGTCAAGGAAAGTAGTTGTTAAAGAGGGGCATCCAATTCAAGTAATGTTTAACATAAAAATCTTTAGGACCTAGAGTCGTAAGGAGGTAAGAGTAAGGGAGGGGGGAGTTAAGAAGGAATCCCCAGGGTTCAAGCTGAGGTTTCCTGCACAGATGGCGATGGGTGACAGCAGCTGAGGTTTGAATTCAGTGGTGGCAGCGGGCAGGGAAGGCATTTAATTTTGTGTAGAGAAGTTTACTTGACCTGTCCACGGTCACACGGCAAGTGATTTACACAAACACCTAGAGGATGGACTAGAATTGTTCCTGGGTGGCGGTCAGTAGAGTCAGGCAAGACAGATCGTGGCAGAGAGGAGTTAAGGGCAGATCCCTGCTGGTGCATCCCCGAGGTTGTTAGAGAAGGCTGAGGCGGGCCGGGAAAGCAGCCAGAGGCTGCATCTGTCCACGAGGGAGGAGTTGGGCCTGAGAGCAGCATGCAGCGTCAGCCCTGAGTGGCACAGCCTGTGCTGACCACATAGCATAGTGATGCAAAGGGAAGCGTCCGAAAGGGGGGCCGAGTAGCTGGCTTACAGGAAAGCTGAGCTCCCTTCTTGTCCAAACCTTCTTGGAGAAACAGTGAATTCTTGGGTGAAGCTGGAAAGAATGAGGCTTGAATAGAAAAGAATAACAGAAAATGTTGGGCTTTCAGTGAGACCCATCTGGAAGCAGAATAAGCTGCTACTCCTACCCCCTGACCTCCAGTCCCAAAGCCGATCTGGGCAGCACTGAGCTTCCTTTGCCGGTGGTGCTGGAGCAGAGGCTGCACTGCCCCTTACCAGGGAGTCGGTGACAGGAATCAGGCTGCAATGGGGCTGGATGAGATGGAAGCCATAGCTGTTCTTTGGTTTGAGACTGTGGTCAAGGTCGGGAGAGGAGCACAGAGCTGAGGTTAGGCACGGGGAGCAGGGTGGAGAAGCCAAGACCTCGAGGGGTACGGTGGGAATGCTGGTCGGTTGGTCCTGAGCTGTGTGCTGAGCTGTGTCTGCCAGTGAGGGAGTGGCTTCACTGAAAGCATAGAGTTGCTTTAGGAGAAATTGGTTATGGGAATTTTTTTTTCTTTCATCTCAACTTATGTTGTCTTTTGTTAAGTGTGAAAAAATGGCATGAGGTTTCTCTGCCATGAGAGAAGTCAGATATTCCCTGCCTTTCCAGATGTTTTCCTCAATTCTTTCCCCTTGTTATTAATTTCGTGGTCTTCACAAGCTCCCTCCCCAAGCCCTTATACTGCCCTCTGCCCCTCACTTAGGGCCCGAGCCATGGAATTGGCCCTAGGGCAGCAGGAACCTGTTGTTTCAGAAGTCGGTGACCTTCGAGGACGTGGCTGTGTACTTCACCCCGACGGAGTGGGATGGCCTGTCCCCTGCACAAAGGGCCCTGTACAGGGAGGTGATGCTGGAGAATTATGGGAATGTGACCTCCCTGGGTAAGGCCTCTCCCCCTGCGACCCAGACTCTGCTGATTGGGGTTTCCTGGCTTCCTTTTTCCTTGCATGGTGCAGGTGGAGTCTCTAGTTCTTTACTGAGTGGGAACCCCAGGGACTGAGATTTCTAATCCCCTAGACTGATGGGTCTGGGAAGGGCAAACCCCAAGCCCTTTTGGGGCCTGTATAGGACTCTGTTGAGACTAGTGTACACTCTTGATCCAACCTATAGAGGCTGGCTGTGTTTTGGACACAATATGGAAAAAAGTAACTTTCTGTCCTCCCTCACCCTACCTGCATCTCAGATCTTTCCAGGATGTCAGTGTTCTCTGAATATCTCAGGCCAAGGTCAAAAAATGGCATCCCTTTGTGCAGAATGTACCTTTTGCTCGGCATGAGGTCTCCTGGGCCCACAGTCTGGGCCCTTCCCAGCTTCTCTCTCACCTTCTCAAGCCTACCCGCCATGTACCTTGGAAGCCCCACCCCCCAAAACACACATACACCTTCCAAGCGCCTCCCCCCCAGTCCTTATGCATGGTTATGGTGGGGCTCTTATCTTCCTTCTTCATTGCTGAGACAATCTGAGAAGAGGCTTAGGAACTCATCTGTGGGAGATTATTCACCCTTCTCTCGTATTTCCTTTCCCCCAAAACAGGATTTTCACTTCTCAAACCTGCTGTGATCTCACAACTAGAGGGAGGAGGTGAGCTGGGGTGTCCATCTCTACTGGCTGCTGGAACAGGCACAGGGCCCCCGGGCCTCTGGACTGGTAAGGGAGGCACATGTTGCCCATTTGGGTGGAAAGTTTAACTTTAGGAAGAAAGTCAACTTCAGCAACATAAGCATGCCATGTCTATTGGCCAGCTATACAGAGTAAAATAAATTTTGATTATTTGTAGAGATAGAGAACTTTATGTCTATTTTCACAGTTGAGACAATTGAGAACTTTATGTCTATTTTCACAGTTGGCTCTTTCTAATTCCAAGGACAGATTATTTTTCAAATGCTTCATTCTAAGTCTTTTCAATCCTAATTTTGGAATTCTATCTTTCTCAGAAGAGAATGAATGGATTCAGTAATTTTGTGGTGGTTCTTGCTGTTTTTCTAAGCATCATCCATTTAATGCAGATGATACAGAATTGACAGTCTTTTTACACAGAAAGGCAAAATAGCCTGGTGGTTAAAAGTATGGTTTTGGAGCAGACTTTCTGAGGTCCAGTCCCAGCTGTGTTACTTCCTAGCTGTGTGACTTTGGGCAGGTCAATTATTTAGTCCTCTAAGAGTCAATATTCTCACCCCTGAAAATGGAATAATAATAAAACTAGGTAACAGTGCTCATCTTATGGGTTGAAGATTAAATGAGATAACAGGTATCATGTGCTTGGCTTAATAGTGTATGTTCAGTGATATATTAGTTTTTATTATTTGGGGTTTTTCTTTTTCTTTTTTTCTTTTTGGAGGAGACAACTTCATATAGTAAGCTGTAGGAAATAAAGCAGAAGGCAGGAAGTGCTGTCAGTTCAATGCTTCTCAAACCATGTGCAAGTGAATTAGCCAGGACTCTTGCAGATACACAGATTGTTATCCAGTAAGTCTGGTGTGGGGCCTACATTCTGCATTGCTGTTAAGTTTTCAGGTGATGACAACGCTTCTGGTTCCCTGACCACCGGAAGTAGTGAGGTTCTGTCATTGGCTTAAGCAGAGTAGCTGCCAGATGACTTTCCACTTCCCATGAGGCCCAGCTTTACTTTCTGCATTTGGAGTCCATAAGATTCTCTTACATCCTTTCAATGAATCCTTCTTTTTTAAAAGATGGTGTCAGTGGGTTTTTGTTCTTTGTGATCTTTCAGCCAGATGATCCCTGACCAAGAAAGACATGTTTTGGAAGTGGAGAGTTTAAAGTGCTTGGCATACGGGGAGGGGGCGGGTAGTAATATTGTGGAGATCCTTAATCAAAGGAGTCTAGACTTCATTCTGTAGGCAACAGATAGTCCTGAAGTGTCTGAAGTTTTTGAACAACCCATCATGGTCTTAGCTGAAGACAGAAACGTTAATCTAGTCAGTGTGTGTAGGTTGATTGGGGTGAGGAATCAAATGGGTTTTAGGCAGGTAGAAGGGTAAGGTATAGAGTACAAGGCCCATGGCAGCAGCGTTGACTTTTCTTTAAAAAAACTTTCTCAGAAGCCCCACCCAATGATTTCTGTTTAAATCTCATTTGTTGGAACTATATCAAATGGCCATCTCCACTGCAAGAGAGGGTGGAAAATACAGTTTTTAGTTATAGTTTTTATTGCTACCTCATAAAAAATGGAGGATGTGCTAGTAAGGAAAAAAGGGAGAATGGATATTGGTTAAGTAACCAGTAACATCTGCCACATCATAGGGTTTGATAAATAGGTCAATAGTGTAGAAAAATTGGCAAAGAATGTAAGTGGTTGATTTACATAAGAAGTACATATGTGTATTTTAATCAACGTGAAAAATGTTCACTCTTGGTAGAAACCAATGCAATACAAATTAACACAATGAGATGTTTCACCTATCATATTGAAAACAATTAAATAATAGGAATTGATGGCGAGAGTACAGCAAAACAGGAATAGGCTTCTAGAGGTGAATGGGAATTATTAGTTTTCTTAGAAAGTACTTTAGCAGTACATATCAAGAGCCTTTTAAAAGTTCGTACTGGATAGGGCTATATCCTAATAAAGTAATCAGAGATATAAACAAAGATGCATGTGCATAAAAGTTCATCATAATTTTTTTAAAAAATAATAATAAAATACTGAAAATAACCTGAATTTTCAGTATAGAAAGAATGGTTAAATTAAGGTACCTCTCAAAAGGTACAAACTTCCAGTTATAAGGTAAATGAGTATTAGGGATATAAAGTACAACATGATAACTGTACCTGACACTGCTGTATAATATATAGTAAAGTTGTTAAAAGAGTAAATCCTGAGACTTTTCATCACAAGAAGAATTTTTTTTCCTTTTTCTCTTTTTTTTAATTGTGTCTATGTGAGAAGGTGGATGTTAGCTGAAACTATTGTGATAGTTATTTCACATTATGTATGTAAATCAAACCATCCTGCTGTACACCTTAAACTTACACAGGTGATGTATGTCAGTTATTTGTCAATAAAACTGGGGGGAAAATTAAGGTACCTCTGCAGAATGGAGTACTATTTATCAATTAAAAATATTTTTATAGAATATCTAAAGACATTGGAAAACTATCATTATTAATGTGAAGAAAAAAATTCAATAATGTGAAGAAAAAATATATTTTGATAATTATTTGAAGGAAAATGATTGGGGAAGAGTTAAATCAGATCAGTAGTAGTTATTGTTGGGTGGTTGTATTTCAGGTCATTTGAATTTTCTTCTTTGTAAGTTTCTGATACTACAAATGGATATTATTTTTATAATTGGGAAAAGATCAGTAGTATTTGGTAATGCTTGCTAGGGAGATCCAGGTCATTTGAGTCCTTGAGGGCAATTATAATGATATATACTACATGTGATTGGGGAGAGATGAGAGATGAAAAAATAGAGGCAACATTTTTTGCCCAATTTTGAGAAATTTAGGAACAAATGCAGAGATCAGTAGCTCTGTGGGGACTATAGAGATTATAGAAAGACTAATGAGTTTATAGAAAGAATTTTAGGGAATGACCAGTTTTAGGATTTAGGGAATAGGTAAAAGGAAAGGCAAGGAGAATACAGCAGTGTTCTGGAGGGGGTGGGAAGAGATGGGATCAAATGGGTCAAATGGGCCTAAACAGACCCTCTCTGAAGTGGAGAAAAAAGAAGTTGGAAAACCTAGAGTTTAAATTCTAAAGAAAGAAATAAAATTCTTTTTGCTTCCTGGTGATACTAACACTTGCCATCCCCCCTGTTGCCACATGTTGGATCCTGTGTCTTTTCCTTCTTAAGCAATTTCCATTTTTATTAACAAGGGATTCAGTGACATAAGGATAACAGAAGAAACTGAAGAGTGTAGTAAAGTATGGTGTGATGGAAAGAATGTTTATTTGGAAAGAATGCTTATTTGGTGGATAAGATCTAGGATTTTGTTCCACAGCTGTCTCTTTTAACCTTTATGTTATTGGTTACTGGTTTAGAGACTGGCAGTCTTTTAAAATCATTACTTTAAAATTTATAACACTGGCACATACTCAAAACAGTACAGAAGATACATATAGTGGGGGGGGGGGGAAATTTACCAAACTTCCTATGCCAGTTTGTGTATTCTTCCAGAAGTTTTCTAGGCATATACAAATATATATGTATATGTCAGCCCTTTTTTAAATTTTTCTTTACACAAATGGAATCTCTGCATACCATTTCTCAACTTGTTTTTTCACTTAACATTGTATTTTGGACATCTTTTCCTGTTCAGCATATATGGATTTATTTCATTTTCTTACCAGCTACATATTATTATGGATGAACCTTAGATTTTTTTTTACCTAATCTGGTGATTTTAAAGAGCCCCTTGATTACTATGATCCTTTATTTTTTTTAGTACAGTTCTTTTTTTCTAACATGGCTCTTAGATGACATTCTGTTTTTTGGTTTTTATAGTAGATATTGACATCCAGACTGACAATAATATGACAAAGTTAACATACGAAGAAAAACATAATACATCATTTGTACTTCAGGGGGACTTTCCCCAGGAAACAGACTTTTCAGAAGCCTGTATTCTAGAAAAACAACAGCAAGAAGTCCACTCAGTAGGACGTGTGAAGAAAGAAAACAGCAGTGTCATTGACAGAACAGTGAAAGACGACACAAGCCTCATGGAGGAGGAGTGTTTCTTTAGTCAGAGTCCAAACTTGAATCAGTGTCATACCATCATCTCCACCGGAGAACAGCCCCCTGAGTGTACAGGATTGGAGAAAGCCTTTAGCTTTGACACAAAACTTATTCAACACAAAATAAGTAATTCTAGGGAAAGATCTTTTGAATGTGCAGAATTAGTGGAAACCTTTAGGTATAACGCTCAACTTAATCAGCATCAAGATAGCTACACTATGGTGAAGGCTTATCAATGTAAAGAGTGTGGCAAAGCCTTTAGCGCTAATGCAAAATTAATTTGGCATCAAAGACTTCATAGTGGGGAGAAACCCTTCAAATGTGTGGAGTGTGGGAAAAGCTTCAGTTACAGTTCCCATTACATCACACATCAGACAATACACAGTGGGGAGAAGCCCTATCAGTGTAAGGTGTGTGGGAAAGCCTTCAGTGTTAATGGGAGTCTAAGCAGGCATCAGAGAATCCATACAGGAGAGAAGCCGTATCAGTGCAAAGAATGTGGAAATGGCTTCAGCTGCAGTTCTGCATATATCACACATCAGAGAGTCCACACTGGGGAGAAACCTTATGAGTGTAATGACTGTGGGAAAGCTTTCAATGTTAATGCAAAATTAATTCAACACCAGAGAATCCACACTGGAGAGAAACCTTATGAATGTAATGAATGTGGGAAAGGCTTCAGGTGCAGCTCCCAGCTTAGGCAACATCAGAGCATCCACACTGGAGAGAAGCCCTATCAGTGTAAGGAGTGTGGAAAGGCCTTCAGTAATAATGCAAAACTTGTTCAGCATCAGAGAATCCACACAGGTGAGAAACCCTATGAATGTACTGAATGTGGAAAAGCCTTTAGTGTCAAAGGGAAGTTAATCCAGCACCAGAGAATCCACACAGGTGAGAAGCCCTATGAGTGTAACGAATGTGGGAAAGCCTTCAGGTGTAATTCCCAGCTTCGGCAGCATCTGAGAATCCACACTGGGGAGAAACCCTATGAGTGTAACGAGTGTGGAAAGGCCTTCAACGTCAATGCAAAACTAATGCAGCATCAGAGGATTCACACTGGGGAGAAACCTTTTGAATGTAATGAGTGTGGGAAATGCTTTACTTCTAAAAGAAACCTACTTGATCATCATCGAATCCACACAGGAGAAAAACCTTATCAATGTAAAGAATGTGGGAAAGCCTTCAGTATCAATGCCAAACTAACTAGACATCAGAGAATACACACCGGGGAGAAACCTTTCAAATGTATGGAATGTGAGAAAGCATTTAGCTGTAGTTCTGACTATATTGTACATCAGAGAATCCATACTGGAGAGAAACCCTTTCAGTGTAAGGAGTGTGGAAAAGCCTTCCATGTTAATGCCCACTTAATTCGGCATCAGAGAAGCCACACCGGGGAGAAACCCTTCAGATGTGTGGAGTGTGGCAAAGGCTTCAGCTATAGTTCTGACTGTATTATACACCAGACTGTCCATACTTGGAAGAAACCCTATGTGTGTACTGTGTGTGGGAAAGCCTTCAGGTTTAGCTTCCAACTCAGTCAGCATCAGAGTGTCCATAGTGAAGGAAAATCCTAACAAGAAAGATGTAGAAAACTCAAGGCTAATGCTGAACTGAATCAGATGTCAGATTCACCCTGGTGGAAAACCCTGAAAGAAATGAATATGGCAGAGTCTTCACATGGAAACAAATCATTTTCATTTTATTCAACTATAAATCAGGAATGATGACCAATTAAAAAGTAACATTCAAAAACTAGTTTGCTTTATACCAACAACCAGTTAGAAAATATAATGAAAGAAAATATCCCATTCCCAACACCATCAAGAGAAGTAGATTTTCTAGGAATAAACTTAATTATTATGCAGGCCCTGTATGGAGAAATTATAAGTGTCCACTTGATGGCTTCAAAATGAAACTTACATAAATGGAGAGACAGAAGAAACCTTGTTCTTGAATAGAAAACTTACAAAGATACTCCCTCTACCTAAATTTATTTCCCTTTCATTTCTGACAACCAGCATGCATCACTTTTGTAAAGAGGAAAAACAATAAAGATTTCCTTTAAAAAGGAAAAATACGAGTAATTTTTTTATTTTCATTGAATAGAGAAAACCTTCCTAAGTATCAGATGAAAGCTAGAAACCAACCATAAGAGAAAATATTGATACATTGACTTTTCAAAATTAAATATTTATGTTTTAAATAATCCCAAATAAGGCTAAAAGATAAAGCACAAAACATGGAAATATCTTTGTAAAATTTGTGATATAAAAGTGTAACATCTAGTATGCAAAGATGTCTTACTATTAATATAAAGATAAAAACTATAATAAAACCCAGCAAATGACACTAGCAGGTAGCTTTTAAAAAGATATAAAAATGACTAATAGAGGTGTTCAGTCTCGGTAGTACTGCACGGAGTGAAAATTAAAGCATGCACACAATCACACACAGGAAGTCCCCAAAACTCTCTCCCACAGACATAACATGTACACATAGACCCTCCCACACACACACACAGACCCATGTACACAGACACACAGACATAGGCCACCTCATACGTGCCCCAGACATATCTGTTCCTGTGTTCTCTATACTCAAGTGACCAGTGTTGGCTGGGAGTGCTGTCTTGAGTCATTCAAAGGAACCCTTGACATAGTATGGGACTTAAGCAGAGTGTCCGGGAGACACCATTGTATAAGTCCCTCCCCTGTCCCTAGGCTCCTGGGAGCTAAGGATGTGTGGAGGCAGACCCCGGAGCCCTAGGACAGAGGAGAGAGCAGGGCCCTTCTTCCCCCTGACCCTCTGGCCCTGCTTCCCTGGGAAGTTCCAGACCACACACTGAAACCCAAAAGTGCCCCAGGCCGTAGGGTCCAAGTTCATTTACTTACAGAGAAACAGGCCCAGAAATGGATGGCACTCTCCCTGGTCACACAGCAAATCAGTGGCTGATGTGGTCACTTACCCAAGTCAGAGGAGAAGTCAGAAGACCACTCCCACCCTCCGGTTTCATGAACAGCCTCTGGATATGGAAGTCAGGGGATGTGGGGACAGGAAGTCCTGCAGTTCTGGTGCCCAGCAGGGTCCGGCAGTTTCTGCTTTGGCAAGACCTAGGCAGGGACTGTAGGAGGGTCAACAGTCACTGAGGACAGAACCTGATTTCCCAGGTCTGCCACCAATGGTCTGTGACCTTGGCCTCTCTGGGTCTCAGGCTTCTGGTCAGCTGGGGGTGGAGGGGGATGTTGGTCCTAGGTCTCAAGGCCATTCCCATCTGGATGGTTCCTAAGGGTTTTCTCCCTCTCTATAGGTTTGTTATTGTCCAGGGCAGGTCCTTCTGTTCAGATCCCAGGGACACCAGAAGAAGGCAGACACCTGCAAAGCTTCATGAGGTCCCGTGGCCCCATCACCTAGAGCTTCCTGGGTCCCGTAGAGGCCTTAAAAGGACAAAAATGAGTCACAGTACTGGAGACCCCTATCCCCTCACAAAAGTACTTTTCTGAACTGGAGCCATGGGCCTGGAAGAGCCAGGATTAAATAAAGTCTTTCTTCCTAAATTTGCGTCACCGTGTTCTGTCCCTACAGCACAGAGCACCCTCCCACCCCAGCCTGTCACATTGGAAGGGCCCTCAGAGAACATCTGGTCTGGCCCTGTTCACGTCAAGAGGGGAAGTTGAGGTTCATAGGAAAACATGGCTGCCGCAGGGTACCCAGCAGGAGAAGGGAGAGCCTGGTAAGACGAACCCAAGGCTCCATGGGTAGGTGGAGGGCGGGGGAGGACGAGGTGCAGCACAGCTCCGCCTGGGCTGGTGGCCCTCTCCTTCTTGCGGTGGGGCTTGGGGTTCTGAGAAGAGGCTCTGGACTCTCTTGCCCCTGAAGTCCTCGTTTTCCCCAGTCCACAATCCCACTTGGTCAGCGATCCTCTCCTGACAAGGAACTGAGAAAACCTTTCCCCGTATATACAGTCCATTCAATTCAATCGAACGTTTGTGGAAGGCAGGCCCCCTCCACAGGCCAGGACTTGCTGGGGAACCCAAGATAAGTGAGGCTTGGCCTTCGCCTCAGCGAGCTCCCCGCAGCCCCTTCCCCCAGCGCTCCCCGCCATATGCACCACAGACCACGTGGTCTCAGCAAATCCGACAGCTCCCAGGCCTCCCCGGGCTCCCGCCACAGGTCTGAGTCTGCTCTGCAGAGCTTTGGGTCCTTCGCCTGCTCTCGGGCTGCCGAGCTTTGCTTCTGCTCCAGCTTTCCCTCCCGCTGCTCGCCAGCTGCGCCCCGCGCCGGTTGTCCCCCTTCACCCGTTACTCCGGTAATCCTGAAGTGTGGCCCCCACCCCCTCAGGGCCACTGAAATCCCACCCACGCTCAGCCCAAGCCCATCCTCCAGGAAGCCCTCGCTGGCTGCACTGCCGCGCGGCGCCTCGCCCGGCTGGTTTTCTCCAGCCCGCCACGGTAAGGGGTAGCTCCGTGTGTCTGCCGTCTGTCTTTGGCCTTAGAGCCCAGAGCCCACGTGCTCCCAGCCTGTGGACGCGAGGTTCCGGATCCCACCTGGCCTTGGCTGCGGGCGCCCGGCGAGGGGAGCGGAGGGCAGCCTTTCGCAGCCACCCTTCACTCCCCGGCGGGCCTTGGGCGCGCGCCTTCTCGCTCTGGGACTACTTTGGCCTCTGTGAGAGAAAGAGCAGGGACGTCGGGCCTGCGCGTCTGGGGCCCTGAGACCTGCAGTTGGGCTGGCGGAAGCCATTGGGAGTCACTGGCAGCCAGCGTTGGCCTCCTGCTGCCCCTGGTGGCCAGTTCGCTTACTGCAGGGTAGGAGCCTCCCCAGCCTGCTCTTCCACAGGGGCAGGAAGAAAACAACCCTAGGGCTGCCCGGAGTCCCCTCGGCCACGGGGTGAGGGGCGGCGGGGTGCCCCTGCTCTCTTCTGGAAGAGTACCTTTTGAGCAGAGTCCTAGGGCAGTCAGGTCGGAGCTCTTGGTGGAAAATCTCTCGTGGGTCCGCCGGGGGTGAGGGTGGAGGTGGATATGGTCTTAGAGACCTGGGAGGCCCTCAGGGGCCGCTGACCACGTAGAGCTGGGCTGGGGCGGGAAAGACTCTCAGAAAGGTTAGGCCAGCGCATTACAAACGTTTCTGAAAAGAAGCATCTTCTTCCGCCCTAATAAAATTTTACTCAGAGGTCCATATTGTAAACTCACAGAAGTAGGGCCGCTGTGTGGAGGACTGAGGAGGGACCAGTTTCCAGCCGGGCCCTGAGAGTGAAGAGCAGGGGCCTTTGCCTGAAAGGTCCCTTGGGAGGCAAGAGGTGAGTGCAGGACAGAAGTCGGAATGCAGGATTCAGAATCCAAACATTCCATAAAGGGCGGCGGGTGTGAGGTGGATAAGAACGACAATACAAGATGGGGGAGATGGGACCTGCCACCGCGCTCTCCTGGGAAAGGCTCATGGTAAGGAATGGGGTTGGAGGCTCCCATGACAGGGAGAAGGGAAAAGAGGAAGTACAAGATGAACTGGGAGGAGGGGCCCACCCATACCACCTACGCCCATACCACCTACGGTCCCTTCTACCCGGAGGGCTCCCTCCTCCCTCTTCACACTGAGCTCAGCCTAATGCCGCCTCCCCCTTGTTGGCCTTCGGGTCTCGATCAGTCTTGCCTGCTCCGTGTCCTCCCCCAGCTCTCTGCTCTCACCTCAATCTAATCTTCCCCACTCTCTGCCCACTCTCACTTGGAGCGGCTGGTTTGCGGGTTCTCCCCATGGACCACAAGCTCACTGCGGGGGTGGGGGGAGGCAGCTCATTGGGCCAGGCAGGACCTTGCCGGCGAATAATTTCGGTTGAATGGATGATGTCAGTGAATAGGTAAGGGAAGAAGTGTTTTGTGCCTGTGTTTATGTGGTTTTTACATTTTCATCAACAACAGGCATCCAGGTGAATTCCCAGGGGGCTCTAGTGCTGGATGGGATGGGGTGGGGGAGCAGTACCTTGGGTACAACCGTCACGTGCACCGCGCTAAGAGCACAACGCTCCTACAGGTGGTAAGAATTGGGTTACTCTCCAATTGCCCATCAGAGAGCGCTCCATCCCCACATAAATATCTGGAGGCTGATGTTTGAGGTCCCGCCCTGATGATCCACACTCTGGCCTCCGCGTTTGCCCATCAAGTGCTGGGGTTCCTCCCCACACCAACCTTTGGCTATGGCTAGCCAGGGTCTCTGGGCAGGGGCACCTCCAGATTGCTGGCTCATCTCCTAGGGAAGCAAGGTTAAGAAAACCACCAGCTGAACTGCCTGAGGCCAATGAATGTAAAAGAAACTAGAACAGAAGAGTGCTTTCGGTGGGAGGGGTAACAGGGCAGGAGGTGAATGGGGGTAACAGGGCAGGAGAGGATCCAGCTTCACTGCCTCTTCCCCTCCTGCCAGAGAGGGCCCACCAGATAGAGGAAGTAGTCTGTGCTTCTCAAATGGGGTCCTCAGGCCTGCTGTAGCAGCATCACCGTCACCCGGGAACTTGTTAGAAATGCAAAGTCTCAGGCTCCACCCCAGATCTACAGAATCAGAATCTCTGGAGGTGGGCCCAGGACTCTGCTTTCGCAAGCCCTCCAGGGGGTTCTGATGAGTTGAGTGCTCTAATTTAAGAACCACTGGAAGAGACAGCCGCAGAAAAGCCTCCTTGATCTTCACTTTCAGAGACATTGGTCAAAGATCACAGAGCCAGGCTTGTTCAAGCCAGACAGGGGAAAGAAAAGGAAAAGTGGCCCCTCCTTCCTCCGATATTCATCCATATTGGTGTCAGCCCAAAGCCAGCCTTCCCAAGCAAAGGGGATTCACTTGGAGACAAAAATTTGAAATCGTTCTTGTGTACACCCCAACCTAACCCGCCGTCGTTGTGTGAGCACTGCCTCTTGTGGGGCCATCCGAACCCACTCCAGACTTGTCCTTCTAAACTTTCTTATTCCATCTTGTCTCTTGCCCTGAATTTACTTGGCAGATCCCCATCTTACCCATTGTCTAAGCTCACAAGGCTTAACTGGAAATGGCAGCCCAGTGGTGGCTCTTTGGTTGGCTGTGGTCACACTTGGTAGATGAGCCACTTTTGGCCCAGACACCTGACCCAGGGCTTGATTATCAATTAGACTAAAGTTTAAAAACAGCAGCACTGCAGGGGTTGGGATGGTGCCTGGGTGTGGAAGGGAGGGTCCAGAGCTAGGGGAGGGCTGTTCCCAGCATTAACTTGGTGGGTCTCAGCTCTACAGACTTCCCATTTCCAGGGTTTGAGCTTCTGCCTTCAGAGGTGAGTTTCATGCCTGGGGGGTTGGTGAGTTTCTTACCTTGCCCCAGCTTTAGCATTTTGTGTTGAAGCCTGGGAAAGAGAGTTGTCTGTTAAGGGGAAGGGGTTTCTGTATCCTCAGCTCGGGATAGAACAGAAGCGGGATCGGTGCTATTGACTTTTCCTTTTGCTTTTTCTAGAAAGCCTTGTCTTATTCTTAGGGTGAAACCCTGGTTAAAAGACCTCGCTCCCTTTAAGCTTCATCCAACCCCCAATCGGGGACCTGGGCAGCTGGCCTGCCCTCCTCACACTGGGCTGGGTATCCGTATGCTCTGTGCTTTCACCCTCATCAGGGTGCAGCCAGCTTTGGTGTCCCCATTAAAGGAGTGGGATGCACGTCCATGCAAATTTGTTACATTACTTAAACAAGTAACTAAGAATCACGAGGACCCCAAATTATCATTTGGGAGAAGATGAGAAAGAAAGAACTTGGTTGAGAAAAAAGATCCAAGTTCCAACAATTTTTAATTTAGATTCAAAAAAGCTATCCCAAGTTATACAGTTACAAATATTTCTCCCATTCTTCTTTCCTGTTTGCCAGTTTCCCTCCCCAAGGCAACTACTCTTCCCAATGTCTTATGTGCATACAAACATATGCAAAGAAAGAGTCTCATTTCCACCCTTCTTTTAACCCAAAAGCTGTATATTATGCAGCTTTTTTGTTCTGAATCCACCCCTCCCCCATTAACACCTTGGAATTTTTCCTGTCTATACATTAGTGTCCTTGTTATTTTTAACACTTGTGTAGTATTCCACTTAATGCATGTAACTTACTTCACCAGTTCCCCCTGTGGCCATTGGGTTTGTCCAGTCATTGGCTATCATAAACGATGCTGTAATGCCTCAGCTTGTACATATATTTTCTCACATACATTCAAGTGCGTTATTAGGGTAAACTTCTTAAAGTGGAAGTGCTAGGTCTGAGGGTAACTGCATTTGTAATTATGGGGGGTATTGCCTTCTTCCTCTGATGGGGAGATAGGAAAGGAGACTGTTTAGAACCAGCCAGGTCAGCGTTTGAACCTCTTCTGTGTGATTTCTAGCTATTTGCTCACCCGCTCTGACCTTCAGTTTTTAAAATCTGTTAAAATGTGGCCCACACAGTTGTGAGGATAAAATGGGGTCAGTTGTGTAAAGCATTTGGCTGAAAAGCAAACACATAGCAAGAGCTCCAAATGTGTCGAGAATAATGCAGGCTGGATTGCAACTTCCGCCTGCATCTTCCCAAGGAGACACAGCTGGGGTTCTTGGGTGTCTGCTTGAGCATTCGGGGAGAGGGGGTGTCTGAGAGCTAACGACTGAGCCTGGGCAACAAGGCATTGGTTGCATCAAAGCATTTGTCCCTGAGGCTTCTGATATGCCCTGTTAATGAAATGCTGGGTCTCCCCAGGGCCTGCTGGGGCTAGCTGTTGGACAGTCTGAACAAAGGCGCCTGGTCTGCCTTAAATCCTCCAAGCTCTGGTGCCTGGCACAGCCCACAAATAAATGCTGTCTCTGCCATTTTCTGCATGTTTGCCACTAGCCTTACATCATTCTGAGTGTTCTACACGCGTGAGTCCATGCAGTTCTCAGAATTCTCCCATAGGGTAGGAAAGATGGTCACCACCAACTGGCCTCTAAATCACTGTAACTTTGCCCCATCCAAATGGAACCTCATGTCTGCATGACCTCTCCTGAGTTCTTCCACGCTGTCCTCGCTAGGCGGCGAGAAGCTCTGTGATGTGAGTGGAGCTTCCTGTTGCCTGATGTTTTATTTACACTGGGAATGAGCCTTTGAAAAATATACAGCCAGAGTAAAGGGTGAGTTTGACTTATAGGACAGGAAATGCAGTCCGCATGTTCAAAAGAAAAAACATAATGCCTGGTGTTCACATCTCAAAATGTCTGTGTGAAAATTTCACCATTGCTGCCAACATTTAGTATAAAAAGTTAGTCAGCAACCGGTCTTTTGAATGCTCTCACCATGAGAGGTGTTGTAAATAGACCCCAAACAGCGCTTCTGCATATCTATTATACATCTGTTCTCTGTCTTGCTACAGGGGGTCAGGACAAATTGGGAACCTAGGGTCTGTTTGATGGGCCCATTTATCAAACCCTAGAACCAGGTGGCTCAGGCACTTCATCGATCTAAGAACATGAGTGGAGATAAGGAAGAGGCCTCCTCATTCGGTATACTCAGAATTTATGATGACCCAGAAGAGAGGAGGAACAAGCCAGAAAGCTCTGACATTTTCTCCCAGCGTGAGCCTCAAGCACAGTCCCAACGGGGCGGCGTGTATGGGACACCCCAGTGGGCCCTCCAGGGCCTAGACAGATCTGAGCGGCAGACCGGCTGGCTCTCCGAGGCTGAACCAGGAGAAGCAGCCGAGTTCAGCCCCAGGTAAGTACTGCTTGAACAGACTGGTGGGGGGCCGGGACTGACCTGGGGAGAGGGGATCCTGGCACGGAGCTCTCCATTTCATGTTCCATGTCTTTCCTTTTTCTCCATTTGTCACAGCAGCCTGCCAGGATCCAAGTTTGGTGAGTCCCAGTCAGGGAGTGTGGCAGGGAAGGTGGTAGCCCGAGGCTGGGCCTCAGATGGGAACGAGGAACAAAGCCCTGGTGTTGAGAGAGCGGCCTTGTTCCCGAATCCTGTGATTCTGTTGCTGCCAGATGCCCTCTCCTGTGAGTAGGTGGACATTGGCTATTTCCCTGCAGGCCGGCGCGGTCCTTCTCCTCCTCCCAGTGAAGCAGTCTGGTCATTCCTCAGAGCAGTTGTGAGTGTCTTGTTTTAAAATGTGGGATCTTTCCCTTCCCCGTTACCTGCCAGATAAGAAGCTCGTAGGAAGAAGGTGAGGGAGTGCAATGTGTCCACATCATTCTCTCTCCCGTACTAGGTGGTGGGTGTCCTGCGGCTCCCTGTGTCTTTTGAACTAGGCTGCCCTCCATCTCCCACCACCAATATGCAGAGCCTACAGCTCACAGAGTTACTAGAGCTGCATCCTGAAGGGCTCGGAGCCAGGCTCCGAGTCATTACTGGTGCTCAGAATTGTCCCAAAACGTGGCCCTGTTTATCAAGGAGGAAACCTGGGCAAGTGCAGAAGGATGTGTCATGGTCTGGGGACCCCAAATGATGACACAGTTCTGCCTGAGGGCCCGAGGGGGCTGTTGGATGAATGGTTAGGAATGTAGTCAAGGACCGGGGCAGACTGTCCCCCCTGGATGATGGCAGGCCAGGGCTATGACCCGTTCGTGGCCACCCACCTTCTCTCCCCAGCCTCCTGTTGCAGATGAAGTGGTTAGGCAGAGGACCCCACGTGCGTCCTGGAAGGTTGGCAAACTCTGCCACGGCAAGAAAGTGTATGCCACTGCCATCAGCAGCTCAACTCACCATGTGTACACGTGTGGTCACGGCTACATCAAGGTGTGGGATGAGAGTGCGCTGCATGCGTGGAACAAGGCCCCTCAGGCCCAGCTGAACTTTCAGGTGAGGGGTATTCTGGAAGGCCTTGGGGAACCCAGACATAACTGTCAGAAGACAGCGCCTGTGCTTCGACGAGGTGGTAGGAGAATGTAAACCTTTCCTACAGGACCATCAGAGCTGTGTCCTCACCTGCAAGCTGTTTCCGGACGAGCAGAGCCTGATCACTGCGGGTCTGTCCCGGACCCTGACTCTTTGGGATCTGGCACCCACGCCCCGCATCAGGGCACAGCTGGCCACCACAGGCCCCATGTGCTACTCCCTGGCCATCTCCTCCAATGCCCAGATCTGCTTGGCTTGTTTCAAAGGATTCGTTGAGATTTGGGATTTGCGGAACCAAATCTTGATCAGGTATGACCTGGCAGAGGGGAGCTGATGGGAAGGACTTCAGGAAAGCATGTGTCTCTTTCTAGACCTCTTTCTTCCCTGTGCAGTAGGATTAGGTGAGTCAATGTGGAGAATATATCCGGGGGCTGCCTAGGGGCTTCCTGGGCCAGAAACTTCAGGGGTCCAACCAGTGCATGAACCTCTGAGTTGTTTTCCCACCAGGAAGCATGAAGTCCCAGAATATGGGTCCCGATGTGTAGACATCGCAGGCAATAAGTTCTGGACTGGAGGTGAAGACACCAACCTGTATTCCTGGGACCTGAGAAGCTACCAGAAACTGCAGCAACACAGTCTACACCATGAGGTGCCTGGCGGCCGCCACTGAGCTAACTGCAGTCTCTGTGACCAGGAGCTGTGGGTGCCCACGGAAGCGAGGTCGAAGGATGGGGTTGGCAGCTTCTTAAGCGCTGACTCCAAACTTTCCTTCCAACAGATCCTCAGCATTACCCACGACCCCAGTGAGGAATGGATCTTAGTGGGCTTGAGAACAAGTGATGTCATAATCCTACACACGCACCGGAAGGAGAAGTTTAAGGCCGTCATACAAAAATACATCCATCACCACAACCTCAAGTTTGCCTCCTGTGGTGAGTGAGAAGCCAGGTAACACCTCAGGGTGTCCTGTCACACTATAGGGGGTCGACTCACCCAAAGAGTCAGGGTCCAGCCTTATTTCAGACTCACCAGCCCCAACACCGGCCAGATGGAGATCCCGGTGTCCGCTTCACCCCTGATCTTCCCTCTGCTTCAGCCTTCCCCTGCCCCACCGGTATCTCTTCTTCTGATGGCCTGGCTACTTTTCCTGTCTTTTCTCTCCACTCACCCCCTGTCCTTTTCTGTCTCTCTGAAATGGTAGCGTCCTCCACAGAACGACAGCCTGAAGACACAGGCAGACAGAAGAGGCATGAAGCCACAGCTGACTGTCCTGTTTTTCAGTGATGCTATGATCCTGTGTGTGTCTGGTGGGCTGGGGCAGATGAGTGAATGGTCCGTGTCGTGTCTCGTGATTTTTATAGATGGGGAAACTGAGGCAGAGAAAACTTTTCCCTGGTCTAATTGAGAACAAAGCTGGGACTGCAATATCTGGCCCCTCCATCTGTCTTTCCTTCACAGGGAGCTATTTTGTGACCACAATGGATGAGTCGATCCACTGCTTAGCTGCACCTTCTCTACAAAGGTTGTTTCAGGTACTGGAAGGACGTTATGTGAAAACACAGGCATTTGGAGCTATAACCCCAGATACCAGTCAGTCAGGTCCCAGAGATAGTGCTGGAAAGTACCTCTGAGATGACATCCAGGGCCGTTTAATAGATTGGAGGGAATGAGGACTCAAGGTCCTGTAAACTCAGGGGCTCCACTTTGAGCCCTGAACTGAGCCCTAAGTGAAGCCATCATCTCTGGCCTAAGCTCGGCCCCTGCATGTAGTCCCTTTTTTGGCTTTTCTTTCCCTCTAGGTAGAAGAGTCTACAGAAATTCTGTGTTGTGATGTGTCCTCTGACAACCAGTATCTGGTCACGGGCTCCAAAAACAGTGCCACAGTCTACCAGCTCTTGTATTGAAGGTTGTGTGCCGTGGTCCTGCTGGTGAAGACCCAAAGAAGGCCAGCAAGCTGAAAGGATGACCTCGGGCGCTGGACAGCTTCCAGTGCCTCCCACATCTTCTACCTTATCCTCAATGGCAGGTCATCTTATCCATTCCCCTCCCACCCAACACACACACCTAGCCTGTACGCCCAGGTTTTTATTGTACGGCTTAGGGATTTTTCTTTTGTTATTTTTCTACCACTGACTGCTGGATTTTGGTGGGGAAACTTGCCTTTATAATGAATAAAATAGAAAAGCAAAAATTAAAATGGCTTGGATATATGGTCAGTTCTTTCCAAGAACAAACTCATTGTGGTGTAGTGCTTATGCCACCATTCAACGAATTCTAGGGTGGGGAAGGAGTTTTAGACCAGACTTAGTTTTGTTTGTAACTTTTCTTTGGGGGGGGGCGTGGTCTGGGAATTCTTGGAATCTTAAGAAGGCTCAAGAAGAAATGTATGTACATGTACAAACTTTCAGATTGTATCAGAGTTGATACAGACCAGCAATGCTTAAGTCTAGACCCAGGTTAAGACTCCATGAGCTGGTCTAACCATATCCCAAGGAATATGGTTCTCTCGCTCCTTTTAGCTTCTACTTCATCATACCTTACTTTATCTGAGTCTTTGGAGGTTCTAATCCTAATTCTGGCGTTTGGTGCCAGACAAAAGCTGCCTATCTCTGTTTCAGGGCAGCATCCTCATGTTTGAGGATGTGATGATGTAATATTTTGTCTGGCCTTCTCCAGGCTGAAGAAGCACCAGCTCCTGAAATCAAGCCAGATAGGCCTGCTTTCTAGTCCTCTTCTATCCTGCCTCCTTTTTGCTTGGTGTTGGCATGGCCGAGACAGCTAGCTGCCCACTGAAGCTTGCAGCTTAAAGTTGTCACTGGGAAGAGGCTGCAAAGCCGGGGACCAACTGTGCCATCCTTTGCTTTGAGATGTTGTCGGGTACCTAGTTCTTGCTAATGGATCATGAGTGAAGGACATGTTTCATTTCTGAGCCAAGGCGAAAGGAGTAGGGGTGTCCACTCCAGGCTCTCTGTCCTCTTCTACCAGCTGAAGGCGAATGATATGGAAGCCCTAGAGGATTGCAGAACCATTAGCTGGAAACACCCTCTGTCCATGGATCAAGCATGGAGAAAAGCTGCCCACTTTGGACGGTTACATCAAAGAAAAATAAACTTACATTTGAGCTGTTAAAATTTTGGAGTCTGTTAGTATATACTATAGCCTTGGAAATAGCAAACTTTTACTTAGAGGGCCAGGTAGTAAATATTTTAGACTTTGACACATGTTTCTTTGCCCCAGTTACTCAATTCTGCTGATCACAGCATGAAAGCAGCCAGATTTGGTCTGCTGGCTGTAGTTTGCCCACCCTGCTGTAGCCAGTGTGCTTCTAAATAATATAAAGAATTAGCATCCATGTGAAAATATGACACAGAGGGTAGAGGCCAACAGTGGATCTATCCTGGGCTATAGGAACAAATAGACTTCAAAATTTATAATGTGCCCATTGGTAGATGAATGGGTAAGCAAAATGTGGTTTTATGTACATACATCCACATAACATTTCGTTCGGTGATGGAATACATATACAACAGTGGTCCATAAGATTATAATGGAGCTGAAAAATTCCTATCACCTAGTGGCAGCCATTGTGACGTCATAGCACAAAGCCTTCCATGTCCATGGTGATGCTGATATAAATGAACCTGGGCTGCCAGTGGGATAACAGTATAGCGCACAGTTATTTCCCATATAATATTGGAATCATAAGTGGTTATGTTATTGGTTTATGTATTTACTATGCTTTTTATCGTTATTCTACTTACTAAAAAAGAGTTTGCCGTAAAACAGTATGCTGTGTTATGCTGGCAGCAGCCTCATATCGTATTTACCTCATCTCTTGATTGCATCATTTTCTCTTGTGCTTGACTTACTGTTGTTTTGTAGAGTAACATGCTGCACAAGCTTGTGGCCTCGGAGCAGTTGACGACCATAGAGCCTTGGTGTGTAGTCGACTAGACCATCTAGGTTTGTGTAAGTGCACCCTGTGATGTTTGCACAATGACAAAATCCCCTGACGACGACACAGTTCTCAACACATGTTCCTGTTAAGCAGCGCATGACTGTATATACAATGGAATATTCTGCCATTAAAAGGAAGGAAATTCTGACACATGCTACAATATGGATGGCCTTGAAGATATGCTAAGTGATGTAAAAAGAACAAAAGAACAAATACTGTGATTCCACTTATATGAAGTACTTACAGTGGTCAAATTAATAGAGACAGACAGTAGAATGGTGGCTGCAAGAGCTGAGGGGAGAAGGAAGTGGAAGGTTATTGCTTAATGGGTAGAGTTTCAGTTTTGCAAAAGGAAAGCAGTTCTGGAGATGGATGGTGATGATGATTGCACAACAATATGGGTGTACTTAATGCCATGGAACTGTATATTTAAAGTGGTTATGATGGTAAGTTTTATGTGTATTTTACACAATTTAAAAGAGAAAAAAGCGAGGGAATATAAAGATCAATTCAAAATAGTGGTAATCTCTGGGGATGGAGGTAGAGAAATAGGGCCATAAAGGGATGAAAAGGGAACTTCAGCTCTAACTGCAATGTTTAGTTCTTCAAAAATTAAGTTCATTGAAATTAAAAATGCATAAAGCATTCCTATAGGGATGTCCCCCACATTTGGTTCATCTGGAGATGTACAAGCAAGGGCTGGTTTTCTCTAGTTTGTTCAGATTCTACGATCTCAAAGTTAACATGGGAAATAGTGCCTCCTGGCTGACAAGCCCCATGACGGTCAGCCTCCATTTATACTAAAATGGCCAAGATGGGGATCCTTTGATATTTCTAAATTAATCTTTGCATGCACAATTAGAAAAAGTTGGCTATGAAGTTAGGCAGAACGAATGCAAAGATTATTAGAGACAGTCTCAGAACTTAAAAAGGCTTTCTCCCCTAAGCTAAAATGAAACTATATAAACAGATTTACAAAAAATAAAAAGATAAAGTATTTAGATAAATGGATCAATCTATTATATAAACCCAATTCTTTGAGGTATTAAAAATGGTTGTCCTTGTTTTAAAAGGGGATGTTCATTCGGAACTTAACTTGTCAAGGACAGATATAAATTGTAAATGCCTCCAAAACAAAATTTGGATCCAAGTGGTCTGTTTGTGTTTGTCTGAGTATTTCTATATATGTATATGTATGTTGTAAATGTGAGATAATTTTCGACCTTTGGATGGTATATTGTTAAAATTAATTTAAAGGTAAGTGCTTATAAGGATTGGGTATTCTAAATTCTCAGAAACACAGAAACTAATTTAAATGCTTTTCAAGTGCATGTTATCTAAGATTAATCTTATAAAAACTAGCTTAAAATTGTCCGTTTAAGTAAAACAGACATGTCTTTATTTTGCCTGGGTTTTACAAATATAAGTCTATGTTAATAGTTGACTTTGATGCCTATGAAATACGTTTTTAGAGTTTCTAAAATGTCTTCATACATTTGCCAAGCTAAAGAATGATAATTGCTTACTTCTTAGTGTTCATTAGAAATTGAATTTTAAGGGTTAAAATCTCAACGTATGTAGGTATAACTGCAGTGTTCCAGACGGGCCCCTGAAATACCTCAAAAGACTTGTATGTTAAATTGTGTGGGAAAATAAGGGGTAAAAAACAAAAACAAAAAACAAATAGTTGGAGATATGGGAAGCCCAAGAGGGCCTCTTGGTTCTTCCCTGCTCCCTGGCAAACCCCATTTTTTTGGTTTTTGCATTCCTTCATGCATCACCGTGCATTTAAGCTGGACTTAGCTGAAGGAATTTATGAGCTGACATTGAAAGGAGACGTCTTACACTATTGCCACGGTTTGATAGAGTCACTTCAAGAAAATGCCAGGTTGGTAACCACTTCCTTTCACAAGGAGCTCCTAGGAGACGAAGACTTTAGATATTGTTTTTTGGAAAGGACATCACATAAAAGACACTGTCTTTGGAAGGGGACTTATCAGGTGCCTAACCGTGAATAAACGTCTATCCTTGTCTCTGACACTTGACTCTGCCTACAGTGGACATCAAAGACTCCTCGAGGACAGAAGCTGTTGACGTCAGAGGTAGACAGCTATCCCAAGACATCAACAAGGCCTGTACACCTAAGGATTGGTACTGAACTCAGAATCTATTGTGTTTTGTTGTTCTTACCTGTCTGCTATGATATTAGTCATAATAATAGTTATACTTGTTCTTTGGGTTTCTCTATATAGTCCAATTGTTTAGGATTACTGAATATGTGTAAGATAACTGTTAATAATCTTTTCATGGCTTATTTAATGTTATACTAGATGTCAAATACAGAGAAATGAGACAGAAGGCAAAACTCGGATCATGGTGGCTCACAGGATAGAAATGATCCAGTGTTTTTTCTCAATGAAGGCCATAAGACCTGACCACCTTCTAGGTACCTGTCCTTCCCTTTTTTAGAAAATTCAGCCTCAATTCAGATCCAGTGGTTACGGTATTGCCTCATCCCCAGGCGTCAACAACACCATGTCGATACTAAGGCTTGAATGAGCTTTCCTGGCCTGTGAGACCACACTATCCGACCAAAAGGTTGGTCATCAGTGCATCCGTGGGATTGATTTATGACCAAAAGAGGGAACTGGGGATGAAAAGAGGGGTTCTATGGAAAGTAACCTCACAGGGTGATCTGATCATAAATTCCTAACTGGGCAGATCGTGGTGGATAGTCATACCCCAGATATATTACTTCTTTCGTAAAAGGCTTATCTTTGCCTTGAGCAAGTCCTGTCCATTGTTTCTGTGCATCTAAGTTGACACACTTTGAAATAAGGTAACCACCTTCAAGGGGGCAAATAATCTCAGCTCTCCTATAATCCAATCTCCACCTTGCTTTCTCTCACCTCATGTAATCATCCTTACTTTCCCTCCTTAGTCTCAAATGCATAAAAGAAATTGTAAAACTTACTTACCTGAGCATTTGAAATCTTACTCTCCAGCAGGGATAATCTGAAATGGAATATAAAAGTAAACTGTGAACTTCACTGTATGCCACATAAATAATATAACCTCACTGAAGGGGGTGGGGAAGAAAGTCACTCAGCCATGTAATTTGGGAAAACAGTATTTCCCTCAGATAATGTAAGGCTGAAAACAAAAAGATCTGTACAAAGATGTTGCACTTTAGTTAGTAAATTTGTTTTTCACAGGGGAATGTTTTAGCATTTCTGAAAGTCTTTTATATACTATATTCTAGGACCAAGCATGTAAGTAAGTACATTGTGGAAGAGGCAAGTTTCTCGAGGAACTTGCCTCTTGAGGAAAGGAAGAAGGCCAGAATGAGAGTTCTTGGGGTTGTGTTGGAATCAAGGGAATTAGGATGAAATCGTGGTTGTTGCAATGCCAGGAAGTTGGAAGTGCTCACAAATGATGGGGCATGTCAGAAGGACACAGGAGCTAACCTGGAAGTGCTCTCAATGGCCAAATCTGGGATCCTTTGGCAACAAAATAAATATCTCTAGTAATGAATTATAACTCATAAAACAAATAACCACGATTCCATTCTGAGGGAAATAAATAACTGGCTATGTATACATATATATGTATGTAGATATTATGTATATAGTATATCTATATAAATTGAGAGAGAACAGCCATTTGGCAAACAGCACAGTAATAATTATGACCGGTAAGAATCCTTAAGGAAAAGATTTATAATTCTACAGTGTAGAAACCTGGCATATATCACCTTTCCCAAGTCAACAAAGTTATAATCAGGAATTGTTGATATACATATTGATATACAAAATACATGTTGATAAGATGTACTGAGAGTACAATATAATTTCTGTGTTATTCTTGTCCCCAGTGCATAATCTGGATTTATTCATGAGGAAATAGTAGATAAACTTACATTGAGAGACATTCTACAAAATTACTGGCAAATACTCTTCCTAAGTGTCAAGGTCAAGTGAAAGGTCATGGTAAAGACCATGGACTGTCCTAGATCGGAGCAATCTAAGAAGACCTGGCAACTAGGGACCACAGTATGAGATCCTGGGTTGGCTCCTGGAACATGGAAAATATATTAATGGGTAACTGGCTAAATCTGAATAAAGTTTGATGAGTTAATGTATCCAGGTTAATTTTCTGGTTTTGATCATTACATTACAGTTAAGTAACATTAGAGGAAGTTGGTGAAGGGTATATGGGAACTTCATGTTTTCAAACTGTTTTATAAGTCTGAAAATTAAAAGGAAAAGTTAAAAATTAAAAACAAATAAAAGTGGTGGCACTCAGGCTTTCTCCAGAGATTCTGATTCAGTAAGTCTTAGAAATGGGCTTGGGGATTGTACTTTTTAAACAAACTTCCTAGGTGTTTCCAGTTTTCCAGTGTAAATTCCCCCTGGATCATGTGATGTTTAACATCTCTTTCATTCATTCACTCAAGAAATGTTTGAATGAAAAGTCAATACACGTCAGTGGGTGGAAACAGAATAAACGAATGAATCAATAAAAGCACAGCAGGTGTGATGTCTGCAGGGCAAACGGATGGAGTGACCTGAACGGTGGGTGTGGGCAATTTTATAAGTTTCTATGTCAGGAAATACTTATCACTTCCATGTTGTTAATTTTTTTTTAATCAAATGCTCCCTGATAATCATAAACTTTTTACTTTAAATGCTTAAATTCATTTACTCAAAATATGTTTGTGATTAGTGTCATAGGGATGAAAATTCAGAAGATGGTTTCTGCCCCTGAGAATTTATGATTCATTGGACAAGATGCACATTGGGAACCTGTAACGGGGCAAAGTGTGGTCAGGACTCAAGGGGGCTTGGACTTGACCTGAGCTTGCTGGAGGGTGGGGATGAGTGGTTGGTCTGTTGGAATGTGGGGGAAGAGAACAATCTAAGAGGCAGTTGGGAGGTGGCTCTGAGCAGAGGACCGTTGAGGAAATGAGAAGGCTGTCAGAGACGCATGGTCAAGGGGAAAGTTTCAGATCTTAGAGGAGCCGAACCGTAGTGCTAGGAGCCTAAAAGCGTTGCTGGGAGGGGACATTGCTTTGTGAGCTAGGTAAGTCCTGTATTCACCATGCTCAGGTCTGTGAGAAGCATGTGAGGACAGATTCCTGCTTTCCAGAATCCCGCAGTTGGGGACAAGAGACCAGCTCAGCCATGCTGAACTACATTTCTGGATAGAATGAACTTAGTGCTATAATGGAGGTACAAGGAAGGAGCTGCCCAAGGTTCAGGCTAGAGGAAGGGGCCTAGAACTTGGGTTTCAGGGGAAGACAGATAGACATATGGATATATCCCACTGGCCTTTGGAAATGTGGGTCTTTAGAACAGAGGAGAAAAATGAAGACTCAAAACAAAGAATTGAAATTGGCCCCCACAACTGTCAGAGGGGCAGTTACAGAGGGAGAAAGTGTGGCTTGAGGGTCATGGAGGAGCCAAGGGGGGTCTTGGGTAGCCTCACCTTGGAGGCCATATGAAAGGGTAGTTAGGAGAGGGGTGCTTGATCCAATAACCCGATTTAACCCCGATTGTGTGCATGTGGGAGCTCTGTCCTTGAGTTTTCTCACCTTTAAATTGGGAAATGGATAAAATGGACTAAATGAGCTCATACAAAGTGCTTTAATATATACACAGTACTCAACAAATTCTACCATTACTTAGGGGGTAAGAAGAGATTGAAAGAGCAACTCAAGGGGCACAGAGAATACCAAGATGGACAAAGCCACTGCAGCCCTGGAAAGAGCAGGTTTTAAGAAGCAGAATGGAATCGTCATGACATGGAGCACCAGCCAGATGCCAGGTATGGAATGTGTGGTCACAGACAGTTCTCACTGTAACCTTAGGAGGGAGTTTCTATTATCATCCCCACTCTGTGATGTGACAAGCTCAAGGTCAACAGAGCATGACTTACATTTTCTGTTCTCATCTGGACCTTGAGTATTAAATGGCCCTTGGATTAAAGGCTGGCCTCCCATGGAGATGGACACCCTTCAAGGGCCAAATGCTGGTGACAGATGCATGCGCCTTGAGCCACATCCTCGTGAGCTCCCAGCATGAAGGTTCCTATAGACCCTTCCTTCATTGAACCACATTCAACACACCCCAGAAGGTCTTTGCAAGGCCAATTCTCCTCCCCTGGCTCCAGCACCTTCCATGGCTCCCTGTGACCTCCAGCCCAGGGACTGCATCAGTTCTAGCCAGCAGTCCTCTGCTTTCAGGGCCTTTCTGTGCTGAGCTGCCATCCCAGCTTTCTCTCTCTCACCGCTGCCCAACCTTTACCAGGTGCCTGGTCACTCTGACCCCTTTCCTGCCCCCTTAATATCCTTTATTCATCTTCATCTTTTGGCCTGAATTGCTGCCCCTCCCTCCACCAGCAATGAAATCTAACCCTTCCTCCTCACAAGCCCAGCCTGCAGGAAGTCTCTCCTGGCTACAAATCTGCACTGATCTTTCTCTTTTCTCTGTTTTCCTAGATTGAGAGATGTCCCAAGGTGAGAGGTTATACTTGGCTGGTATTACGTATATGTCCTGAGTTACGTATGAGGATGGAAGCACCTTGAGCCAGGGATGGTATCTTACTCATTTGTGGGATCTGTCCACATGCTGAGAGCTATGGGGAAGTTCCCAAACCCACCAAACTCCTGCCACCATTTATTGCCATCTGGTACTCAGGCCCGTCTCTGGGCTAGAGGAGCCGGGTGTGGTGGGAGAAAGAGCACCGGACTGGGAGTCTTGAGGTCTGTGCTGTACCACCCAGTGCATGGCTAATGACCTTGAGCAAATGGATTCATCCCTCTGGGCTTCAATCTCTGCATTCTATAAACTGCAGATATGGGTTTGAACTAGAAACCCCCCAAGGGCCCTCCTGGTTACTAGGACCAGCGTTCCTCCAACTTTACTCCGCATGTGAATGCCCTGGAGAGCTTGGGAAAATGCAGATTCTGATTCCACAGGTTTGGGTGGGGTCCTGTGATTTGTAATTCTAAGGCGCTCCAGGTGACCTGGCCTGTGAACTGCTATGAGTTACAGGGGTCTAGCCCAGTGATTCTGCACCCTAGCTGGGAAGTAGAATGGCCTGAGAAGTTGTTCCTCCTTCTCCTCTACCTCTTTCAAGTTCCTCTGGGGAGACTAAAAAGCTTGGGGGTAGGATTGCTCCCCAGGCCAATTAAATCGGAATTTATGGAGTTGGGAACCTGGCATCAGTGTTATTTAAAGCTCCCCAGGTGAACCCAACGTGCAGCCAAGGCTGGGAACCACTGCTCTACCTGGTGGGCATAGAATTTAGACAAACTAGGTCTTTTCAGTTAAAGCTTTCATCTACTGCTGTCCCCTGGTGGCCATCTTGTTCCTTCACATTCAGATTTCAAACTCAAGCTGATGGCCCAGACAGGAATATCAGGAAAAAAATAATGCTGCTCCTCAGGGTGAACAGGCTTCCCTGCGCCCCGGGTCCCACGCTGCCATGAGTGAGCTCCCCCACTGCCCTTACGGTGGAGAGAATTCTTTAAACAGATGCCTCAGGACCAGCCGTGGGGGCAGCCTGAGAGAGGTGGAAGACGCCAGGTTGGGCTGGGAGTGGGCGGACCCAGGAGAGCAGCGAGGCTCGGACGAGCAGATGAGACAGCCACGCCTGAGGCAGGCTCCTGGGTCCCAGCGTCAGCGCTAGCTGGAGCTGGATGGGTGCTGAGGGCATAACCGGGGCCTGTCTGTGGTTCAGTTCCCAGTCATGGCTCACATAGAAGCCCACAGTGAACCACAGGGTCTCGGTGAGTTTGAGGAGCTGGGGTAGCCGTCGGAAGGCCTTGGAGGCTAAGGAGAAAGGGGCTTTCACAAGGGGGCTTAGTGGTTGAGAGGCAGATTCCGGGTGAAGACCGAGCCACCTGGGCTCACCTTGGGCTCCCTCCCAGCTCAGCTGGAGCCACGAGTTTGTCATCATTCACTTGGGCAGGAGGAATTCTGCCCAGAAGAACTGAGCACAAGGGAGGCAATGCCCCTAGCAGGGAGGGGTCCTGGGGCTGAACCTGGGGCTCACAGAGGATTGGTGGTTCCAGGGCTGCCTCCACCCTCCCCGGCTGGCATGCAGGTTGGGTTCAGCTGCTGTAGGGGGATTGGGGCAACCTTTGATAAACCCACACTTTATGATGTTCTTTTCCTGCTTCCAACCTTAAGTGGCTCCTAAGTGCCTACTGAGACCTATTCCTCCACAGACTTGTCCTGAGCCACCCTGTTCCAAGCCTTTGCTCTTAACTCCTGTCCATCCCACACACGCAAATCCTGCTACCGTTGCCCATGGGTTTCATATCCCTTCCTCCCTGCCTCCTCTTGCTGCAATGGCCCAGCGTGAACTTGCTCCTTCCTCTGAGCTTGCAGAGGAACTTCTCTTGGCATGACACCTTTGTACCTTTTCCCCTTCGCTGGGATGATTTCTCGTTCTGAGGAGCAAAGGATGGCTTAGACTTTGCTGAATCCCCTGCATAAGAAATAATTACCACATATTGAATTCTCAAGTGTCCAGATTATGGACAGGTTTGTGCAGGATTCAGGAAACCAAGTGTTCATTGGCAGGGTCAAGTGTGAGGGTGGGAAGAGTCACAGGAACCCCATGAGACACGAACCTGGCCAGAGAGGGGAGCTGCAGTGAGGAGAGGTGGGTAGATTCTTGGGGTGGACAGCCACTGTGACCCATGGTGAGTTAGGAGGGAGGGAGGAAGAGAGGAAGCAGCTGGGATAAAGGACAAGTGAGGAGGGGTGTTGGCTGTCTCTTCCCTCCCCCAGAAATGCCTTCTCTCCATGTCTGTGTCCCTCTATTTCCTCTTCAAAGCTCACCATGTCTGCCATTAGAGCCCCTCTGACACATTCCCTTGATACTTGGTTTTCTAACCTGCTGCACTCACTCAGTCAAATCTTTGCCTCACTAGGCTTCCTTGGTTGTCTCCTCGCTCAAGAAGCTCCATGGGGGCTGGAACAGTGTCTTGTCATTTCTGGTCCTCATAATCAATGATGCTGAGTGGACACCTTCAGGGATGCAGCAAGAGAGAAAAAGTGCCTTGTACATGGTGGGCATGATTTTCCCATCCTCAGGGATCCTGGGGTTTCCCCAGGGGCGTCTAGAGCGAAAGGAGAAACTCTCCAGGAGTGGTATGCCCTGAAGCCAACCCTCAGCTTTCCTGGTCAGGGACCACAAGAAATCCAATAAATAGACCTAAGGTTTGGCTCCTTAGCAATTAGACAGCAGGGGTTGCTCTAGCCCCACCTAGATTCCTGCCTCTCATGCTCTAGTCCTGTCTTGACCAGAAAGGCTGACCCCAGTGACAGGATGCCCATAAGTGGAATTACAGCAGCTCAGGACTTAGGGCAGCTGGCTGGCTCCTCTCTGGGCAAGCTGTGAGGGTGGGGTGAAGAGAGGGGGAGGGATGGGGAGGTTGGTAGGGAGGAGACCCCCATCTTCACAGCCTGCTTGCTGTGGGCTGAGGAGTCAGAAAGTTTTGACGATGCCACCGGCTCAAATTTATCGTGTCCCTGGACCAAGAGCACAGGTCTAGCCCCCACCTCACCAGGGAGTCTGTGATCTTAAGACATTCACTTTCCCTCTCTGGACCTGTGTCTCCTCCAACCAAATGGTGGGGTTCATCCCTTCCAGCCTGTTCTAGGATGCGGAGCGTGCCCCCAATACCCTGGGCCGTGGTGCTGTGTACAGACCCTCCATGCTTTGTGTCTCGGATGTTGCCCTCAGGGGGCTAGAGTCATGCAAATCAACCTTCTCCCGCTGAGGGAACTGCTGCTAACCTGGGCATTTCCCATCCCCTTCCCAAAAGCCACCCATGCACAACTTGGGGGATGAAACAGTCAGTTAAGGAAAGGAGATGGGCCCAAAAGGGGGCAGTATGATGCTTTTTCTGTAAGTTGTGAAAACACACCAGACAGTATGACACGTTCATTCTGGCTCCACGAGTGTCCTGTGTCAGTAAGAAATATCCAGAGAAGGGGTGTTTTGATGATGACTTAGTGCTTGTCCCAGAGAGGGGTCGGTGACAGCAAGGAATAGCAGGGTTGTGGGGCGGGAAATGAGCTTTAAAATCATGTTTCCTCACTTTTAAAAAAGAACTGGTCTGGTGCACATATGGCAAATGGGTAACATCTTAAATCTGGTTGGCTGTTTTCTGAAATAGAACTTTTAGATTTGAATTTGTGTATTTGCAAAGTATAAGAAAAATAAAGCAGCCTCCGAGACTCGCCATTCCTCATTCATTTCCAGATATTGGCTGGCGGCTGGCCTCCAAGGAGCACAGAAGGGGGCCTGGCAGGCCGGCTCAGTCGGCAGGTGGGATGCACAGGTGATGGGCCTTGGAGCTGACGTGCTCGCTCCATGAAACAGCTACTGGTGCAGCTGGTCATGTTCACAGGTGAGCGTGGCTGGAGATGAAAAGGAGCTGACGGAGGCCGTGAAGTTTCCTGCCTGGAGCCTGCCAGAGCTGGAGGGTCAGGGCAGGGTCCCTCTCCCTGCAAATGTGGGGCCTGAAGAGGCAGCGGCCTCTGCTCCATGCTAGGGGTCCACATCCACGTCCACACATCTGCCCAGAGGGCTGCTGTCGCTGGTGAGGGCACCTGATGGGGCTGGCCGGGCACGTCTGCTGACTTCATCGTCATCGCCCAGAGAGGGGAGGGCGGCCGAGGAGGAGAATGTGACCCTAATGGGAAGCCAGATGGATCGGAGCACCCGCCAGCTGTCTCCCAACCTGGAGTGCCCCGGGTCGTGCTGCAGCTCTGCCACTCGCTGACTGTGGCATCTCGGAAAAGTTATCTGTACCCAAGTCTTCTCTGTCACATCGTGATCCTAACAGTCCCAAACTGACTGGATGGCTGTGAGGTTTCAATAAGGTAACATGTGCCAGAGGTTCTTTTGAGAGGTGTGTCTTTTATTTAGAAGGCTTAAAAAAATGGGAATATTCCCTAAAAAGAGTAACTGAACTCTATATCCTTGGGTGCCTGGGATTGGGGGGTGTTCCTGAGTGGCATCAGGATCAGTGACCGTGCCCACCTCCTTGCCCCACCTGCAGAGCTGTGTGTCTGTGCATGCGTGTGTACATACTTTTTTCCCCTATGGAAGAGTCTGCAGACTAACTTAGATGCTCAGAAGTGTCGTGACTCAAGAGTGGATGCCTGGGGGTTTCAAGTGCTCTTATTGTAGATGGAGTTTCTCAGCCTCACACTGTTGACATTTGGGGCTGCATAGTCCTTTGTGGTGGGGGCTGTCCTGTGCATTGTAGGGTGATTAGCAGTGTCCCTGGCCTCTCCCCGTGAGATGCCAGTAGCATCCCCTCCAAGTTGTGACAATCAAAAATGCCAAATATCCAGACAATGCCAAATGTCCTCAGGGAGGGGGACAAAATTCCCACTGCTTTGCAATGTTCCCTGATGGATTGAGCCCTCGGTATGTGGCTATTATTTGCCACACTGAAGTTTAGCAAGATTACTTTCTGAAGCATGGTGGTCTCCTCCGACTTCCGTGCATTGTTTCGGGGGCGGTGGGGGGGGGGGTTCAAAGACATCATGGCAAAGGGTTTTTCTAAGTCGATGGACCACAGATTTTCCAAACCCCAACTCTGTTTGACTTCCATTATTGGTTCCTAACCTTTTGGGCAGCTGGATCAACGGGAACTCAGTTTTTATTGTATTTCTTTTTACTCAAAGTGAAAGGATTTTTGTGGAGCATGATGTGCACTACAGATCGCTCAGTCCTTTATTGTTAATTAAAACCTGAACTACGATTAAAATTAAACAGTGGAGAATAAGGCCAGGCCTTGAGGTAATCTTTTGTGGTGAATACATTTTTTTGTTTGTTTTAACCACGAACCTCAGAATTGGTAGTTCCTCATTCAGGGGAAAGACCAGAGGAGGGCTTTCAGGAGCAGGCCCAGCAGAAAGTACATGTAGAGAAAGAATTGGAAGCATGTGAGGTCCCCACTATTTAGGAGGTGCTCTAAAACACCGTACTTTTCATGCCCGCATACTGGATAGCATGAGGGTCTTTCATTCTGTTTTTTAAAATTATTTATTGTTTTCCATAGCTGAAGTAGGATCCAGTTTGGCTCTTCTCTTGCTTAACTCCTTATACACCTGCTCTCACATCTTCCCAGTAATTGCACATGACTCCAGGATGTGTCCTTGCTCAGGAGTGAAGAAGGTTCCTCCAGACTCTGAATGCCCACAGAGTTTGCTTCTGGGCACTCTGTCTGCTGTGGGCGTGCCAGCACGTTAGCCCCTCATGTGGGACTGTGGTGCCTCGTACCAGGCAGCGGAAGCAAGCTTTGGAAATGCTGTGGGTGCAGCCAGGAGCACCCCTGGGGGCGGACTGCCTTAGCCCCAGGGAACCAGTGCCAGTTTTCGCCTTGAGCCGGTCCTGTGCTCTGTGGGATTTGGGGATATCGTCACTGACCCCGGGATAAGAATCAGTGTGGAGTCAAATTCTGGGGGATGCATGTCAATAGCATTGAGTGTGGTCCCTTGAGGCCCCCTTGCAGTGGTGTGGACCTGGACAGTCGTCTGCAGTTCTGGTCCTTGGAGCTGGGTGACTAGGATTCCAACTAGCACCTTGTGACAGCACAGCTGTGCCACGACAAATGTAACATGTGCTGAGACTTCTAGAGGCGGGGAGGGCGTATGCAGCGTGGCAGTGTTGCTGGCTGCTTTAAAGCACCATGGTGGCTCTCTGCAGAGCAAATGTGGCTGTTATCAAGGGAATTTCTAAACAGTGCCGCTAACATGTTGAAGGCTGCATCTTACAGACCGAGTCAGTGGTGCAGGTTGGAGAGGCTGGTTTTCCACACGAGAGTGATAGCCATGGAGCTGGCAGATGAGGTCTGGAGTGAATGGCAAACGGCACCTCTGAGAATGTGTCTCTTCAAGCTGGTCAACTTGCACCAAGGATTGTGGTGCAAACTGTCATAGCTGTGGAGTCCTCTCATTTGCTGTTGTAGACAGCACAGCCGATGAGGTAGGGTGGCCAGTCTCCACAGCTGGGGCCACAGTCTGGTAATTCTCACTTGGAAGAGCCAGGGAGGGCTGCTGAGCAAGATGACACTGGAGCTGGCCCTGGATTGGTCATCTTTGTGGGAACCGAGTTGGTTCTTCTTTGACACTAGGACACAGTAGCCCTTCTGTACCTACCCGCAGAAGTGAGGGGTTTCAGCAAAGTACAGGAGAGACCTCAGATGGGCCTGGGGCCAGGGATGGGCTGTTGTTCAGCAGGCACAGACCCCAGTCTGGGCAGAGCTCGTCCAGTGAGGGACAAGGAGGACCCTACAGATTGGCTCATCACTGATGGTGGGAAGAAACAGGTTAGGCAGCGTCTTTATAGTGGTTGGATGGCTTTTTTAAACCCCAATCCTCAGATTGTTGTCTGCACATACCCTCTTGGGCAAAAGGAAATTCTTTCTTGGGGAAAGCACAGATTGTATTTTTTCGGTAGGTCTAAGGGGAACCGTAGGTAGACGGACAGGGTGGTGGACATAGGAGGCCCTCCCCGGTTGGGTGGTGGTCTCCTTGGTCGGCTGGGCATCTTCATCTGGGTGCGATCATGGAAATCATGGAAACGACAGATGGCCTGTGATGCCCAGCTCTTTAGAAGAGAAAGGTTTCTTGCATCTATTTGGGGGACCTCTGCTGCACTAGCTAGGAAGCAGACACTGCACTTGAGGTTCAGATGACCCCCTAGGCACTGGTGTTGGGGCTTCCTGTCCAGGCCAGGCTCCTTCAGCAAGAAGAGAAAGACCCCACGGGTTGGCTTCCTATAGGTGCTGGGAGCAAGAGTTCACTTGTTTCGGTGGTTGGGCCAGAGGACCTCTCTGGTCACTGAAGACATCCTTCAGGAAGTTTCTTGTGTCTGTTTACCTCTTGGAGCTGTTTTGAGGCACACGGTTTGTTGACAGTCTCTCCCTTTCTTGGTGTGTTTATCCTAAAACATGTCTGAAGCTGGCAGTTTGCACCATCTCCCGTGCGTGAACACGAGTTCACGGCTTTCCTGTTTAGAATGGCCACGTAAATTTTATAGGGCCCTTCTTGCTTTCTTCTAACATTCTCTCTATGTCTTGGATTTTCTGTGTGCTCGTTTTCACTTCCTCAAGCAGCTTCTGCTCTTTCTCCTTCCTCGTCGGCTGTCTGTGCATCCAGACGTGAAGGCCTGCGTGGCTTTGCCTTCATCCTGCAGGTGAGCACTGACCAGGCAGATGCGGGGAGCACGGCCTCCCTCGCTGCTTTCCTTACTCTTCCGACACTTGCCCCCTGGACGCAGCATCTCACGCAGAATTGGAAGGCTGTCTCCTTTTCAAACCACTCCTTTTCTTTCTGACGGTGTTTGCATTGCAGAACCATGATTTGCTGTTGGTGGCCTGCTGAAGGCTCGTGTGACGTCCCTCTTGAGTTTTCGATAGAGCATGGGCTGTATGCTGCCATTGTTGTCCCTACAATGGCACAGTGATAGTTCCTCTCTCTGTTTGGAAGAGGAGGAAGCTGCTTCTTTCAAACCATTGCGGGCAATATTTTGTCCTGGGCTCGTCATGATCTGACTCGTCTATTTTTTTTTCTTTCTTTCTCATCCTGGGATTCAACTGCTTTCTGACTTGTGGTTCATTGGATGCTAAAGTGAGATGGGAGCTACAGTATGTGGCACCAGGAACTTGGGGTATTTACCCACTGGCTGCGGTCTCTCCTTAGTTACGGGATGCTCTGTAGCTGTTAACTCTCCAGAACTGTGGCCTCCCTGCCTTTGGGGGCCCATTTCTTTTCCCCTTTATACTTTTGCCTATGGCTTTTCAGCTCCTCACTGATCACCCCAGCTGTGTCAGCTGCCTAGTCCTTGATGAAATACCCTGTCTCCTAAAGAGTGTCTCCTGCTCCAGTGATTTTCATGAAATTGGAGGCCAAGAAAAGTGACGCTGGCAAGTCCTGAGCAGCAGCTTCCCCTCCTTCAGGACTTAGGCTACCATTGGGGTGAGATGAGGAATCTCTCCTCTAGGCTGTGCCTCTGGGGACAGCTGACGCTTTCCCCCACTCCCCGCCACACACACCCTTGGGCCTCTCCTTTCTGCATGCTGACAATATTCCCCAGGGGACACGCTGCCCTGTGCGTACCTGCCTTGAAGCCAGGGCCTGCTGCGTCAGTTTGTGATTTCGAATGTGGTTTTATGGTCTTCAAAACTTTACTTTGGTTTTTAAAATTAACATTCAGAAATGTTGCTTTTCCTTAACCTTTAAGTTACATTTGCAGTTTTTGCTCTAACAAATTTTCGTGATCCCTCTTAAGGGGAGTTGGTGAGTTTCTGGGTCTTGTTAGGAGCAGTTAGTGATGAGAGCCCATCTCCTGTTCACAACAAGCTAACGGGTCAGAGGCTGGGTGGCGCAGACCTTGGCAGGTCTTGGCAGGGGTGGGGCTGGCTTCAAGAGTGACCTGTGCAGTCACACAGGGCCCTGTACTTTGTTTAATGCTTTGCTGTCATTGTCTTATTCTTAATAATTTTTTTGAAGAAGGAGGCCTTGCATTTTCTTTTTTTTTTTAATTTTATTGGTGAAGGGGAACAGGACTTTATTGGGGAACAGTGTGTACTTCCAGGCCTTTTTTCCAAGTCAAGTTGTTGTCCTTCCAATGTTAGTTGTGGAGGGTGCCATTCAGCTTCAAGTTGTTGTCCTTTCAGTCTTAGTTGTGGAGGGCGCAGCTCAGCTCCAGTTCCAGTTGCCGTTTTCTAGTTGCAGGGGGCACAGCCCACCATCCCTTGCAGGAGTCGAACCGGCAACCTTGTGGTTGAGAGGACGTGCTCCAACCAACTGAGCCATTCCGGAGGCAGCTCAGCTCAAGGAGCCGTGTCCAATCTTACTTGCAGGGGGCGCTCCCCACCATCCCTTGCGGGACTCGAGGAATTGAGCTGGCAACCTTGTGGTTGAGAGCCTACTGACCCATGTGGGAATCGAACCGGCAGCCTTCAGAGTTAGGAGCATGGAGCTCTAACCGCCTGAGCCACTGGGCCGCCCCCTTGCATTTTCTTTTAGCGCTGGGCCCTACAAATCATTTAGTCCTCGTTAGTCCTGATGAGGGGCTGTTACAGACTAGAGAGCATCCCTGAAATATTACTGAGGGCAGTGAGGGAAGAAGGGACAGCTCACTGGAGAAAAAGCTGTGAAAAAAGGCTGGGGTTCAGGAGAGACAGAGTGGAGGGTGGGTACAGAGGGGAAGGGAAGGGGGACGTCTTAATGAGATGAATAGGATGAGCGATGAGGCATTTTGTGTGGGACTGAGGAAGGCCAGATAATTTGTGATAATGAATGATGATTTGCCCCCTGGAATGATGTGTCGCCTCATCAGACTGGGAGCCTCATATGGGCAGGGGTGGGTATGCTTTGGTTTTTCACTATCTCACCCCCAGTGTGAGTGTAGCAAAACTTAGAGCCTGGAGTTCATGCTCCAAACAATAGTTGCCAACCAATGACGAAAAGGAAAAGCAAGGTCTGCACCACCGCTGCCACTGGGTGGAGTGACATTGGAATGCACTTTCTTTGACAACTTGCAAGCTCCCAAACAAGATACTGGTGAAGCAGTGCTGTTGATCGCGGATATTTCTATTGCTGGTTTAGCGAGATGGAGCACATGCCCGCTAGTACCTATCCCTGGGATTTGAGCCCATAGTCCTGACCAGTGGATTGCTCTGTGCCTTTTGAATAACTTTCTTTTCTCAGTTTCTGGCCCTCCAGTCTGGACTATTAGTGTCTCTGCTGGGTTCCTTCCCTCCCCACGTCACCCCGACCCCCACCCCACCACCATCATGGTGCTCCAACTCATGCACTTACCAGTATGACAGATGGCGTGGCTGGTCCTTCCAACCACTTCTGTCACTTTCTGCCTATTTCTGAATAAGGTGCGATGCTTCCCACCTGGCCAGCACTCCCACCCTTATCTCCGCAACTGAACAAACAAACCCCTTGGTCAATGTGGGTGGTCTGTACATCGTAAATATGCTTGCATTGCCTCTGTGATATCTACGCAGCCCCACCTGCCTCCCCTGTCCTGGGAGCTGCTCCCTCTAAGGCTGACTCTCCCCGGCTCCTCACCATACATGGATTTGCTGGAGAAAGTCCTTAGGATGATACATCTCCAGGAAGACGATGCTGGGAGCCCAGGAGAGGGTCTCTGTAGGGTGTAGCTCTGTCCTAGGCAGCTGTAGCTGGGCTGGGGCGCCAAGGAGTATTTTTCTTTGATGGGGAGCGGGATCCTCTGGTACAGAGGGTGAATTTAAACACACTCCTCGGTTCATTGCAGGTCATTATCAATGGTCTAGGCAAGGTCCCTCTCTTGTTTTAAGTCCCTTTGAATAAGATTGCCCACTCTCACCTTAGGCAACCATTCTGAAATGCTCAATGGGGGTCTCTTCGGTTTTTCAGTGCTCTAACAAGGTATTGTTGCTGTCTGGGTATACGCACTTTTAATTCACAGAGATGGTGTTGTTACGCCATTTCTTATTCTGTTCCTTTCTCACTCAACGCCATGTTTTAAGGTGTGATTTTCCCCCTCTACATTCTTAAAACTTATTGAGGTCACCCAAAGGGCTTTTGTTTATGTGGGTTAAAACTATCGATATTTATTTTACCACATTAGAAATCTGAATGAAGACATTTAAAGAGTACTTATTGATTCATTTGAAAATAGCAACGATGAAACAGTGCATGTTACCATAAATAACGTTAGCAATATTATGAAAATAATTTTGACCCCGCAGACTCTGTGTCCCTCAGTAAAGTGTCAGTTGATTCCAGAATGTGAAAGAGCACTATGAAGGACAAATTTTGGAAGGCGAATTTTATTTTATTATTTTATAATATCTGTGCCTGGAAAGAAACTATGAAATGTGTTATGTTTTAGGAAAGTTGGCTGAGGTTTGATGGGCTTGCCGTCTTGGTTCACTGAGTACCATTGCCTACGATATGAGAGGTTATCCTACCTGGCAGAGATTCTGTGTCTTACCAGAAAACTTTTTGGTGCTTTATGTTGAATTTGTCATGTCCTAGAATAGATTTTTTTTATTTTTTTTATTTATTTATTTTTTTTATTTTCCCCAAGTCAAGTTGTTGTCCTTTCAATCTTAGTTGTGGAGGGTTCTGTTCAGCTTCAAGTTGTTGTTCTTTCAGTCTTAGTTGTGGAGGGCGCAGCTCAGCTCCAGGTCCAGTTGCCGTTGCTAGTTGCAGGGGGCACAGCCCACCATCCGTTGCGGGAGTCGAACCGGCAACCTTGTGGTTGAGAGGGTGCACTCCAACCAACTGAGCCATCCTGGAGCTCAGCGGCAGCTCAGCTCAAGGTGCCGTGTTCAATTTTTAGTTGCAGGGGGCGCTGCCCACCATCCCTTGCGGGAGTCGAGGAATTGAACTGGCAACCTTGTGGTTGAGAGCCCGTGCTCCAATCAACTGAGCCATCCGGGAGGCAGCTCAGCTCAAGGTGCCGTGTTCAATCTTAGTTGCAGGGGGCAGAGCCCACCATCCCTTGCGGGACTCGAGGGATTGAACTGGCAACCTTGTGGTTGAGAGCCCACTGGCCCATGTGGGAATCGAACCAGCAGCCTTCGGAGTTAGGAGCACGGAGCTCTAACCGCCTGAGCCACCGGGCCGGCCTCCAGAATAGATTATTTTAAAACACGAAAACAAAAATTCCTCACTTAGGTACAAGCTATGTGTATACTTCTCTGTTTACTGTACTTATTTATTTCACAATCCAAGCCCATATAGGCTTTTTAAGAGAAAATTAAGATATTATTTACCTTTCTAGAGAGTATAGGTCAATGGGTTTGAGCATGTTATTTGGTCGTGCAACCACCACCACTATCTAATTCTACCTAATTCCAGAACTTTTTCAAAATGAAACCCTGTACCCATTGAGTCACCCCCCAACCCCCAGCCCCTGGCAGCCATTAAGCTACTTTCGGTTTCAATGGTTTTGTCTATTCTGGACATTTTATGTAAACAGAATTGCATAATATGTGTTGTTTTTTTGTCTGGCTTCTTTTACTTAACATATTTCTGGGGTTCATTTGTGTTGTAGCCTGTGTCAATTTCATTTTATGAGTGATTAATATGCCATTGCAGAGATATACTGCATTTTATTTATGCATTCATCAATTGATGAACATTTGAATTATTTCTACTTTTTGGCTGTTATGAATAATGCTGCTATGAACATTTGTGTGCAAGTTTTCATGTGGACACACGTCTTCAATACTCGGGTCCTTTTACTTTTAAATATTCTCTCTTAATTAACTGGATAACCATGGATTGTTTTTGTCAGGCACCCATGAGCATGTATTAATCAAGTGTCCAAATCTCTTCTGACAGCCCTTTAGATTTTTGCTTTCCCAAATAATTTAATAAATATAGAAAAAAATAAAAGAGAACGTTTGGGATATCCTTTACACCTACAGTGATCTTTGGAATTTCCCAGAGGAGCCCTGGAAAATCACAGAGATTTGTTTTTGCACCTTTTAAAAGAGAGATGCTAGAAATAATTAGGTTTGTTTGATGTGTTGCTGTTGTAAGATTTGCATGGGAAGAGTCGTCCGATCAGAAGACATGTTCAGCCTTCCTGAGGTTAAGCTTATATGGATGAAATGTTAATGTAAGTATGTTAGAAATTGTATGTTTTATGACAAGTCCCTTAAGATTTGTCAGTCCCCCACTGTCCATATGTTTTTACCCTCAGGGAAACACTCATCTAAAGTGTTTTGAAATAGTTCTGTACTGCATCCTGCTAGAGAAGTTTACTGTCCTCCATTCTGATATTGTTGGTTAAAGTAATACACTAACCACAGCTATGAAGCCTCTGTCCTCTCATGGATATTTTTGTTTACTCTGATGCTTGCCTGAGGTCTCTGCTCTGAGATGCAGGTGGCAGTGTGTGTCTTTGGTGAAAAAGGACAGTCTTAGAGCCTCAAGGTAAATGACTGTATCAGGTATTTCAAACCATCCATACTTTAAAGAATAGACTCTTGGGTGCAGGCTTCTGAGCTGATGCCACTTCAGCAACTCTCAGACTATATCCTGGACCGAGTCACGTTTTCCAGGGCTCTTCTTAGTCCAGAAACAGATGGCTTCATGCAAGCAGACTGCTAATCCAAGATCCAGAGGAACCAGAACGCATCAAGGGAAGTAGGAATTTCCTGTGGTTATTTGTTTAAATTATTGGTACTGTCATTTTAATGCTCTGTTTTCTGGCTCTGTGAGGAAGCCCTTTCTCTTCTTCAGCTCCCTGTAACCTACAACAATTTAGTAGACGCTGCTTTTGTAAACGGAAATAAAACTTTTCAAAATTATGTTTGGTTTTCATGGGTTATAATTTGCTTTTCCATAACAGCGAATGATGTCGGTCATCTTTTATGTGTTTGCCATTCATGTACACTCTTCAGTGAAATGTCAGGAGGTAGGATTTTGAAGGACACCTGCACTCCATCTGTTCCAAGCTTCCCATTCTACAGCTGGGAAACTTGAGACCCAAAAAGGGGATGTCTGGTCAAGTTCTCCCAGTAGACTCTGAATGGAAGCAGAGGACAGGTGAAAGGAGGACAGAACACCCTCAGGATTCTGGGCAGTTTCCAGGACCCGCATCTCTCCTGCATCATCTGTGCCCTTGCTGTGGGATCCATGTGTGCAGGTCAACTCCTGGGCCACGGCAGACAGAATTGTCACCCAGGGCTATCTGCCAGGTTTGGAGGACTCACGCCCCCGAAGCAGGAGACCGTGTACCGGTGGGCGCCTTCTCTGAGGTGTGGCTGGGGTGAGTAGGCTTTCCCAGATTTGGAATAACCGAGTCCCGGTGAGTCCTGGGGCAGCTCCAGAATGCCCAGCGGGGAGTACAGGGAACACCTTGCGCTCCGGCTCTAGTAGCCACCGTAGACGTTATCCCCACAGCTGCCATTTAGTGACACTATGTGCCAAGGGCTGTGCCAAGAGTGTGTGCAGCTAGGCTTCTCTCAGGCCTCGCAAAAACGCTGAGGAAGACACGTTCTTACCCACATTTCATAACGTGACAGGAACACACATGTTAACAGGCAGGACTATGTGTTTGCCTGTGTATTCACTTCCTGTTGCTGCTGTAACCAATGACCATGAACTTGGAGGCTTAAAAAAACCCACATGTATTATCTTACAGTTCTGGAGGTGAGACGTCCAAAATGGGCTGAGATCAAGGTATCCGCAGACTCTAAGGGAGAATCTGTTTTCCTGCCTTCCCCAGTTTCTAGATGCTTCCCACTTCCATCTGGAAAAGCTGGTGGAGTCTTTCTTACATTGCATCACTCTGACTCTGACTTCTGCCTTTCTCTTTCACATCTAAGGACGCTTGTGATTATTTTGGGCCCAGCCAGATAATCCAGAATAAAGTCAGCTGATGCACAAGCTTAATTCTGCTTTGCCAGGTAAGATAATGTATTCCCTACATCCAGAGACTAGGGCTCAGACATCTTTGGGGGCCATTATTCTGGGGGGTTGCGGGGTACTAAGTGAGGAGGAGGCTGGGAGGAACAGGCACCCCAGGGGTGTGGGTTGAGCAGGTGTGGGCAGAACTGTAGGGTGGGAGCACAGCGCCCTCGGGGACGTCATTCTAGCTGGGACAGGGGCAACCTGAACACATTATAGCACCATGGAGAGAGATATGCCTGGGAAGGGCTGTGTCGTTCTGGGAGTGAGGGAAAGGGTGGTGGTGGCAGTGGGCTGCAGTTTAATCAGGGTGGCCTCACTAAGAAGGTGACACGTAAGCCAAGACTGGAAGGAGAAGAGGAAGGGAGGAGACAGAAGCAGCCTTGGAAGAGAGTGAAGTCCTAACCCCTCAGGGGGCCCCGGGCCCTCATGAGCCGGTCCTGTCCCATCCTTGTGCTTTATTTCTCACGTCTTCCTCTGAGCTTCAGTTCTCTGGAGTGATTTCCCCCATATGAGCCTGGCTACCTCTGGTTCAGGTGCCACTGTTTACGCTAATATTTTTTTCTTGCCAGGAATTCTCATCCAGGAATCCTTCCCCCGCTACCCCCTGCCCCTGCAATCTAGGTTAGGGGCCCCTTCCTATGCTTTCTTTCCTGACTCACTCCTTACCAGCTGAGTAGCGTGTTTTCTCATGTCTCAGGCTCAGGAGTCTTTAAGCTCTCAGCAGCCAGGGACTGTCATATTCCCTACAGTGTCCCCAGTGACTGGCATTCGCTTATCTCACAGATGTTTGTTGAACACCGACAAAGGGAATGATGTGCCATCTGTTTTCTGTTGGTGTCCCAACAGAGACACCAAATACCAGGCAGCGTGTTCACAATCCTAATGCCTCCCACCCGTCCTCAAACCTGCTTCTCTCCCAGGCTTCCCATCTTAGTGACTGGCACCCACTATGCAGCCAGTTGCTCAAGCTAATGGCCTTGGAGTCATCTTTGGCTCCTGCCTTTCTCCCAGATCACTTATCCAGTCCTTGGCGAGCCCTTTCAACTCAATCTTAGCAACAGGCTTTGCATTGGATACTTACTATCACCTCCCCGCCACTTCCTAGTTCCATGTCAGCAGCATTTCTCAACTGCACTAGAGCATCAGCCTCCTAACTGGTCTCTCTGCTTTCTCTCTTGCCTCCTGCCCACACCAGAGCCAGAGTGACCTTTAAAAGAAATTAAGTTGTGTCACTTCTTTGATGTTGACCCCTCCGTGGCTTCCCTTGACACAATAAGATCTGAAGTCCTTTTTTATCTTGGCCTCTAAGTCACCCCATGACCTGGCCTCACCTATTTCCCCAACCTCATTTACTGCTCACCTCCTTCCTTCTTTCTGCTCCAGCCTTCTTTCTGAGCATGCTGGGAACTTGTCCACCGCAGGGCCTTTGCACTTGCTGTTTCCTCTGTCTGAACTCTTTTTCCCAAGATGGCAGCAAGGCTTACTCCCTCACTTCATTTGTGGCTCTGCTTGAATATCATCTTTTCAGAGAACCTAAGGTAACACTTCCCCCTTTCTGTCCCTTTCTCTTGTCAAACTTTTCTTTAGAGCACATATCACTCTTTTATAAATATTTTTATCCATGTTTCTGGTCTGTTTTTTGCCTTAGAGTGTAATCTTCATGAAACTACTCAATAAGCAGTTGTTACTGAATGAAGACAATGAAGCAAAAACAAAGTGCCCGTGGGAGTGGCACCCACGCTAAATACTAAGGGAGGGATTCCTAGAAGAAGACACAGTCCCTTTGATATTGCTGCCGAGGGGGTCTGTGGACCACACATTCAAGGGTGCCAGAGGGCACCCCTCATGGCATCCTGTGTTCCCTCAGTGGTCAGGGCCAGGCCCTCTCAGTGCCACCAGACCTACCCCTCACGTCTGCCTTCTTGCTGTCTCCCATGCAACATGCGGTAGAAAGTAGTTGTCAGGAAAAGATCTTTATTATTAGCACTCTCCTTGGAAAAGGAACTACGAATGGCCCAAACCCTTTGAAGTTCTTCTCCGTGACCTTGCATCTTGTGGATTTGACCAGCCTCTTCCAGGAACATCTCATCTTGGCCTCGAGAGCAACTAGCCCAGCTTGAGTTTAGCTGGATGTCCCTGGGCATTTTCCTTTCTCTTACTAGACTGTTTCTGCTGACCTTTCTGTTAGAAACTGGGGCAGTTGATGGAGAAACTAGAGCCAAGGGAAAGGTGCTGGAGAACCTCTGTGTCCCTCACTGGGGCAGGGCCATTCTTGGGGTGGGGGGTGGGGAGAAAGACCTGGGAGACCAGGGCAGAACGCAGGTGCCCCCTCCAGATTATAGAGTCAAATGGGTTTGGTCCTGGCTTTCGGTAATCTTCCCAGAGGGGATTGTGCAAATACAGAATGTACCTGGAGGCAGTCACCTGTAAGGTTGAAATCTCTGTATCTGAATGGGGACTGCTCTATCTTTGACTGTGGTCTCAGGTCCCAAGCCTTTATTTGGAATGTGAAATTCCACTCAGGGGCATGGAGTTAGGCTGGGATCTTCCTCCTAAGAGTTGTGTTTGGAGTTCACCAGCTCCTAATGCATCTGTGAGTCAGGCCGCTACAAAGTTTGGTGTTCACGGGAAAGAAAGAAGTGGTTAAAATGAATCCCAGGTGCAACCCATGTTCCCTGTCATCTTGGCCCCGTCCACCTGGCATGGCCTCCAAACACAGGAGAGAGTTGACATCACTAATGATGGGACCATGATGGACGTGACATCTCTCTTCTGTGTTCAGGATGAACTAAACGGGCTCATTAAAGACGAATTTGAGAGCATGCGTTTCCCCTTCCACTGAGCAGAAGGCATGCCCGGGATAATGGCAAACCCAGGTCCAGGAGCTGGAACCAGGTAGAAAAGGACCCAGCTTTGCTCCCACGTGGATCCCAAACTGTGGTTTCTGCTCCACCCCTTCTTGCCTCAGACACTTTGAAGGGAAGCACAGATAGAGCAGTATGTGTCTGGTAGGGCAGGTGTGAAACCACAGACTGGGTGACAGCGCCTCACGGGGCGACACTAGCCTCAGACCAGGGATGATGGGGGAGTGCATTTAGGGGAGCGCAGGGAGAGCCTGGGAAATCAATACTAGGAAGTGCAGCAGGGCCTCATGGGAGCTGTTAGGTGGTTCCCCTCCCCCCTCATTCTCTTTGTTTCTGTCTCTCATTCTGTTTCTCTCTCTGTCTCCATCCTTTCTCCCTCTCTTCTTCCCTGTGTTTTTCTCTGCAGACTTCCCCGACTACTCTCTGACTGGCTCCCTCTCTCAGGATCTTGGTTTCTATTCTTCTTGATTGCCTTGGTGCCACCTCCGACCCCCTCCCCCCAAAGCTGTATTACCATTTAGCTTCAATGCCACACACTCTGCCTAACAGCTCTGGGTCTCAACCTAAGATCATAGGGACCTTTACTGGCCCAAATGGAGCCGACGTCCCCTCCTGGCCTAGTCGGCTATCGGGCAGGTTGATAGAGGTGGGAAAATGGCTCCCTGGGCTGCACCATCCAGGCTGTGAACAGGATAGCTTCTCTCAGGAAGGGGTGTGGCTGGGAAAGAAATGAGGTCATGTCTGATCCAGGTATATCTTACCCCTTGGTTGTCTATTGCCCCGGATGGGTTCCTGGTTATCAAATAGGGGGACATCATCCAAGGTGACTGGAATCAGACCAACCTGTATTTAAGTCCTAATTCTGCCCCTTAGGACGTGTATCACCTTGAACTAGTTACTTAATGTCTTTGACCTTTCATTTCTTCATCTGAAATAGTATTCATTTCATAGGGTGGTTGTGGGATTAAATGAGGAAATGTCAAAATGCGTCTTGTGGGCAGTCAATAAATAACAGCATTTAAAAAAAATCAGTTATCTCTCTATTCTAGTATCTCAAAGAGCTCTGTGGGCCCAAAGGCCAAGCTTGTCCTACACCAAGGGGCATCTGATGAGTTGTTGTGGGGTAAAGCGCACACTGAGAAGCTAAGTGCATGGTGGTGTAGAGCTCCTGGTTGGAGATCCCACCCGCTTGGGGGAGATCACTTAGTCCCACTGTTGCCACAGCCCGTTGGTATCCCTAAGGTAAAGAATGTGGATCCAGTCTGCGGGATTTATACCTTGGCTCTGGCCCCAACTGGCCATGAGACGTGGGGCTCGTTATCCTCATTTTCCTTGACTGTGCCGCACAAGACCTGGTCTTCAGTAAGCTTTCAATGAACTCAGAGATGTAGACATCTCAGAGATGCAGAAATAAACATGGAGTAAAGAAGCGACAGGTTGATGATGAGATAGGCAGTGAATCTGAAGCGAAAGCCCAGAGTCCTGGGGTCCTGTGCCCCTGCTTCTAGTGGTTACGCCTCAGTTGGGGGGGGCCCCAACGCCCTTCCCCACCCACGTGAGAACAGGCTCTCTCTTTGTCAAGAAGAGCTGCTACCTGCAGACAGAAGGTGACCACTCGACCAGAACGAGGTGAGCTTCCACAGCAGAACGTCTCCACTTTATTGTCTGTAAACGGTTCTTTGGTAAACAAGAAGACAAGAAACCCAAAGAGAAAAGGAGCACGCTGAGTCAAGAGGACAAGGAAAGGGCAAGCGCCCTCCACAGACAGGAGCTCTGAGAAGACAGCTATACCATTAGCAAGGTGGCACATGGAACTTGGAAGTTTGGGGTGGGGGGTGGCATGGAGGAGAGGCCGAGGGGAGCGAGAGGGCCACTCTGTTGGACATAGAAGCCTAAATCATACAGCAAATGAGCTCATGCATCATAGCGAAGAGAATCAGGGAAACTCCACCCGTGCCCTGCCCATCTTCCATGTGGTCGGTCGGTGCCCCACTGCAGGCAGAGTGGTATGCCCAGTCAGGTCAGGGTTGGGTGGGGGGGGTGCCCAGGAGGCCGGTCAGCAGCCCATCCTCCATCTCTCCTTTCCTGGTCTGCAGGCGGGGGTGTGCAGTTTGCAGGGGTGGGGGGAGGAGAGCTCATAATCTCCAGGTCTGGGGAGAAGTGTCAGGGCAGCAGGGGCAGGGCTGGGGGGAAGTGGAGAAGCTGCCCCCCTTTACATGGGGGGCTCGCTGCAGAGGACAATCTCCAGGTCCTTGCGGTAGAGCTTCCCCGCCTCAGCCAAGGACATGACACTCTTTTTGTAGTTGGTGAGCTCTTGGATATTCATTTCCTAGGAGACACAGGGAGAGGGTAAGAGCAGACTCAGTGGATGACCCCAACCGAACCGGCCCACCTACTCATTCACAAACCCATGGCTGGAACCTTTCTCTTACCCCATACAAGTGCAAGTGGCTCAGAGGGATACAAGCACGCGCTTTGGAGCCAGAAAGCCCTAGGTTAAAACTCTCTTTCACATCCTGGCTGTATGGCTTTGGGGAAAGTATTCGACCTCTCTGAGTCTCAGCTGACTCATCTGTAAAATGGGTACACTAATAGTGCCTGCCTCACCGAGGTGTTATGATGATTAGATGAAGGAATGAATGCAAATAACACTTAGCTGACACACAGTCCCTGACCCAGAGCCTGTTCTCCCCAAATGGGAGCTATTGTGATGACAGCCATTATCTATGCAGAATTTCTAGAAGTTTCTATACCTCATTAGGCTTCCATTTACTCAATTTGGGTTCCTGCAGGTAGAGGAAAAGAAGGCCAAGGATGCTCCCTGGTCTTGTCTCTAGGCCCCTGGACCACTCTACACTCTTCAGCCATTTAAACAAGGAATTCTAACTCCTGTCTCCTCCAGCAGCAAAGCTCACCAGCCGACTTCACTGGTTTCTTGAGGCCTTCAGTGGCCATTAAGACAGGTGACCCATGAACATATACATGCCCATAGTCTCATAATAAATGCCGGCCAACATTACACAGAACACCAGCCCTTGACATGCCTTATGTTGAATACAGGCACACCTTGTTTTCCTGCGCTTCACTTTGTTTTGTTTCACACGTGTTGAGGTTTTTACAAATTGAAGGTAAGACCCTCCACCAGCAAAAAGATTCTGACTCGCTTTATTGAGATAACACTTTATTTCGGTGGTCTGCAACCGAAACTGCAATACCTCTGAGGTATGCCTGTATATGCTTTACAATAACTGCTTCGGGTGCAAGTAGCCACTGGTTCTGAAATATAGAAACGTCATGACCAACATTGGAAAATCACTTAAAACAACTATCTTTTATTTGTTTCCTCTCTTCCTCCCTTCCTTCCTCTCTTCTCCCCCTCCTTCGTTTCTACTCTTTCTTTTGTATTGAAAATGTCAGCCGATCTGTTTGTTTGTTTGTTTTTCTAAATACTTCTTCTTCCAGGCTGATGGGTCATTGTCCCCATTCTGCTAATGAGAAAACTGACATATAAAGACTAAGTTATTCGCTAAAGGATTGGACCGACTCCCAGCCATAAATGTGCTTAGTCCCCTGAGTCCTGAAATCTCTACCTGGCTCACCTGTCCTCAGTCACCTTTTTTGCAGTGCTCAAAGGTCAGTCTTTTTATTTTTTTTGGTCTTTTTCTTTGCATTGTTTCGGGACATCCCCTCACATTACTGACTCCTGGTTTTGTGCCACCACCGGGTCCAAAGGCTCTTTGCAAGCATCTCTAGTTTTGAGAGATCTCTTCCCTAAAGTTGTGAAGTCCCTGGAAATGTCACCTAATTCATAATATTGGGGTGTGCCAGATTAGGGGCCAAGGAATGGACCTCATATATCTACCCCAAGCTTAAGAAGACACCCCTCTCCCCGGTTCATCAAGAGTCTTTAGCAGCATGGAGCGAGGGGGCTGCTTACTATCTATGTCTAGAAGTTTCGCTGGAAGATGGGGAAGATTTTAGTGAGTTGCAATTGCCTTAGGAGTGCTAACAAATATTGAAGTTTGATCCCATCAGCCTATCCCTCGGGAACCTCCAACGTTATTCTGCTCAGAAATCAGATCACAGTCCATGTACCATCCAAATGGAACGTGCATCTGCCATGTTGGGTCACCGAAAATAAACTTTCCCTTCCCAACTCAGGTGCTCATGCAGCTCTCTGTTTCCACAGATTCATTCTCTCGATCCCCAGGTGCCGGATCAAAGCTGGCTACAGGTGGAAGGCTCCCAGGTAAACAATTATTAATATCCTTGTTTTCTATCCTTCAGCACCTGATTTTTTGGTGTGTTTGTTTCCACATCTGGAGTGAACCTGTGCAGCTGTATGAGTTTTCTTTGGTGGTAATCAAAGAAAATCAAAGAGACTAGTCAGGTGATGACCAGGAAATTCTGGTCACTCCAGAGAATTAATGCATACCTTCAGGGTCGATCAACCATGGTCATAAGGCAAAGCCATATGGAGAATAATTATGCCTCATTAATACAATAGTTAAAGGTATTTTCCATTATGATGCCCAACTTTCCTTGGGCACATAAGGGTGCATAAATAATTTTCTCCTAGAATTTGGAGCCAGGAAAAATTTTGCCATGTTCAAACACTTAGTGAGTACTTTCTTCTTCCTAGGAAGTAGTTGCTTATAATTTATTTTCTGCCTCTTTCAAAAAGCAATTGTAGGTAATAAAGAAAAATAAATAAAGTTAGGATGAAAGAAATGAAAAATGATATTTCAGGATAAAGATAAAGACGTTGGAAAGCAATCCAGAAAGACAGACAGACTCAGAGGCTGCAATGATTTTTCCCCCCTGAAATTGAGTAGTAAATTTAGCTCTTGCCTGGCAGCCAAGGCAGTTAGACAATGCAAGATATTAGAACGTTCATTAAAACAGCAAAACCATTTGCTCAGAGGAAGACGTTTTCCAGGAGGTGAAGAGGGACACTGCAAAGGCTCGCCTCCTGGTTCCTGCGTCACCTGACCCCTTCCCATCCAGGGCACAGAGCTGAGCCCACAGAGGGCCTCCTGGGGTCTGTCCAAGAGGAAACAAACCAGGCAAAGTAAAGGAGTTCAGTTCTTTGCCTTTTCTTCTAGGGGAACAAATGCTTCCGTGGCTCTTTTTAGCCCCGGGCCCAGCTCCAGAGTCTTCAGTTAATCGATTCAGAATACTCTCACCTCCCACTGGGCCCTGCTCTCCAAAAATCTGTCCTTGTGTAAAAAAGTCTTTTTTATTGGCAATATGGCTGACACTTCCATGAGCTGGGCCTGTCAAAAACGCCCTTGCCTTGTCATAGCATCATTCACAATAGCAAACAGCTGGAAACAACCCAGATGTCCATCGATGGGTGGATGGATAAACAAAATGTGTATGAGTGTTGACATAGAGTGGAAAATTATTCAGCCTTAAAAACAAAGGAAATTCTGACACATGCTACATCATGGATGAGCCTTGCGGATGTTTTGCTAAATGAAATAAACCAGTCACAGAAAGACAACTACTGTACGATCCCACTTAGATGAGGTAGCTACAGTTGTCAAGTTTATAGAGATGTAAAGTAGAATCGTGGCGGCCAGGGACTGGGGGGGAAGAGAGCAATGGGGAGTTGTTGTTTAATGGGTACCGAGCTTCAGTTCTGCAAACTGAAAGTTCTGGAGACGGATGGTGGTGATGGTTGCACAACACTCTAAATGTGTTTGGTAGTGTACACTTAAATATGATTAAGATGGTAAACTGTGTTGTTTGCATTTTACCACAATTAAATAAAAAAGGAACATAAACCAATCCATCAACCAGAAACAAAAAACAAAACAACGACCTATCAACTGTTATTGCCTTGTTATAGCTGATCAGAGGGGAGCAAAGTGTACTCCGTGGCGTTCCTTTGCACCCCTCCCTCAGAAGCCCCCACTCATTGCCCTGGGCCTCTGGGCTCAGTTGCTCACCTTCTTGTTTTTCTCATACAGATCCTTCAGAAGGGCATCCAGCTCATTCTCATCAATGTAGCCACTTCCATCCTAGTGGGGTACAGAGAGTCAGCACAGAGCTCTAGAGTGTACCCCATGACCCCTGACTTTGCTTCTTGCTTACCCTCACCCATTCCAGGGAGGCCTCAGAGTCTAACCTTCCCTTTGCTCTGTGCGAGAGGAGGTGTTCAGATCGTGCGGTGCCAAAATAACACGTCACTTCTGACTTTACCAGTCAGCGCAGGAATGGGACCGTTTAGGGCAAACTTTTGGTAGCTTTCCATTCTGGTGTTTTTCATTTGCATTGAAAATGTAAGTGAGGTCCAGGAACCATTTAGCTAACTCCCTGAGTGTCCTGTCCCATAATAAAATGTCAGGATGAACACAGCGGCTATCTGAAGTTTACCCCCAACCCTTTGGTTATAAGGAAGACCACTGGAGTCACATGGGCTGGGGGCAGCTAAGGGAAGGGTGATGGGGGTACCGTCTCACTCCCAACTTCCTAGAAAAAGAACCGGCTCTAGTGCCGAGTCATGACCTGGCACCAGGGGCGCAGAACTGAGCATCTCCTCCCTCTGGCCCCCAACAACCTAATCACACCCTAGCTTTGAGCATAACCCTCTTCCATGAACTTTTCTCTCTTGTGCTTTGAAGGAACCAAAACCACGGATTGCAATGGCACTTGTCTTCTCACACAGCAGAAGATGCTGCAGGGAATCAAAAGGGACAGGAAGAAACCACATGGCCCAAGCTGCCCTGACAGCTCGTCTCTTCCTAACGACAAGGTGCAGCTTTTCTGTCCAGGGCCTCCTCTGATGGGGCCTCCTGTGTTTCCATTCCACACTGTCCTCCCTCTTACCTTGTCATAAAACGTGAAGATGGCGTTGAACTCCTCTGAGGTCAGCTTCATGCCCTGGAAGGACCAAGATATTACAAGGTATTAAAGAGAAAAGCAAAAGCTGTGTGTGCATGTGTGCATGTGTGTGTGCACGTGAGCATGCATGTGTTTGTGTACGTGTGTGGGCGTGTGTGTGCATGTGTGTGCACGTATGTGTGTGTGCATGCACACGTGCTCACGCTGGATTAGGGAACATGAGGATGGAAGTGTGAAGATCACAGGGATGTAGAGGAAGGAGGAAGCCAAGAAAAGCATAGTAGCTCTTTTACCTGAAATTTAAGCAGGAAGTTTTCCTGTACAGGCAAGAGTCTGGAAAGAAAATGTTAGAGCAGAGATTAGGAGAGCAGAAGAAAGAACAACTCGCTTGGGGCGGGGGCAGGGAGGCAGGGCAGGGTGGGGGGCAGATGTAGAAACAGAGTCTGTAGTTATGGAAACAATCTCTGAGCACTTAATAATCTGGTCTTAGTGGAAAGTTCTACAAAGGGAGAGCAACACGTTGAGGTGCTGACCTTCATGGTTCTGTCTAGCTTTGTTCTGAGCTTTGTGTCCCCTTTTCCGCTGATGGATCTTAGAGACACGGATGGTAGCACAGGGATGATCTGTAGGGGTCTTGTTAAAAGGGACACTGGGGGTGAGGGCAGACACGTACCGAGACATCTCCGACAGACCCAATTTGCCATCCCCGTTCAAGTCAAACATCCGTAGCTGTTGGGAACAGAAAGAGGTGCTTGGGTTATTTGCTTTGATCTTGTCTCATGTGGGACCTTGCCTGCCATCCCCTTCTACTGGAGAGGCAGGGAGATGGGTGGAGCATGCTGGTGCCTCCTCTGAGGTCACCTGGAGGCCAGGGACCAGCATAGTCTAAACTGGTCACTGGGGAGGGACTCAGCTGCGGCTCCTCTCTCCTCTCCCCAGAGAGAAGGCCACAGAGGACAGCAGGCCTGCAGCAAAGGTCCTCCATCTCTGAGTTTATCTTCTCCCAGTACTGCCAGAGGTTGTCATGGAAACAGATGCTCCTGGTCTCAGTGAGTACCTCAGAGAGAGGGTGTGGGGGGGCCGTGACCTAGTATCCCTCTTGCCAGCTGCCGCTAGAAGTCATTCCACCTGGGCCCGAAGATTCAGCCAACAAAAGACCCTGCACACCAGAATCCCACTGGCTTGGGGCCCAAGTCCCATGCCCCTGGGGAGGGAGGGACACGTCTGCCCACTCACTATGGTTTGGGTATACTCTTGGAGCTTGGGTTCATCATACGGCCGGTTCGCCTTCTTCAGCAGGTCAGACAGGAATCCCTAGAATACAAAAGTCCTCTTCAGAGCTCCTAACTCAGTCAGTCAGGACCTCACTCACTCAGTTGTTCATGCCATTTAGATAGTTTACATTCCTCATCGTTCCCTAACCCCTTCACGCTTGTGGAGTGACCTTGGAGACCTGGAGGTGGCACCTGGTTCTATCCCACCCAATAGGAAAGGCGGTAGAAACTGGCTCTGGCTCCTCAGAGAGCCCAGGACACAGGGCTAAGCAGTGCCTTGGGGATCACTGGTTCCAGAGAAACATGGGGTACAAGCCAGATGGCCAATCTGCTGGGATTGCCTCAGGATGCATGTCCTGGGCACTGTGGGTCGAGGAGTGTGGTTTGGTTGAATTCTGTGGCCCCACAGTTCCATCTTACTAATTTCACACAGCTGCCCTGAGCCAGGCCAGTCTTGAGTCTTCCTAAACTGACCCAAAACCATGATCCTCACCCAATGTCTCCTCCCTCCCCAGGTTCCTCAAACCCACCACCACTCTGACCCCAGTCCCATTCTCCACGCCCTCCCCAAGGTCCATCCTACCTTGAGCTCATTGGCTTCAATGTAGCCACTTCTGTCTGTGTCGTACTTCCGCCAAGCCTGCAATGGGAATGCCAACCTATTTGCAAAGACTTACTGACATCTGTAAGCCTCCTCCCTCCTTTTCCCTTTAATGGACCAGGCAGGTCTTGCTATTCAAGAATATTACAATGGGATGGGGACGTGGAGATGGTCCAGGGCCTTCCACATCTCAGATGAAGAAATGAAGGCAAGTATCTTGGCCAAGGTCACATAGAGAAGGAAGGAAACTGCTGGGATGAGATCTCCCGCTCTACGTGGCTGCATGTCTGGGTCTCTTTTTGGATCATCCTGTAACCACGGTTGCAGTTTCTAAGGTTAGCAGCTCCTACCAGGGCTGCCACGAGGATGGGGCAGAACTGATTTTTGCTGTGAGTTTATAGTGTCCTTTTACTGCTTCGGAAGCTTCTCATTCTCTGGGTGGGGGCTGGGGGCAAGGGTAAGAAGCTTCTAGAAGGGGCAGAAACAGGGTTTGGTTACTCTTTGCTGTTCTCCCTCCTCTATCTCTCTATCATGATGTATATGGCAGCCATGTCTGAAGGTGGAACAGAATTAGTAGTATAATCAGTTTGTTTTGACTATCCCAAGGTCACTCCTTCACCTTGATGATAAAAAGTGTCTCCTTTTCTTTTTTTTTCTCTTTCCTTCTTTCCTCATTTATTTATTTATTTTTAAGGAAATCATCCCTCTCCCATGCTCAGTCCATATGGTTCAAGGATTGACCCCACCTTCAGAGGTAGGCATGTGACCTAGGTCTGGATGTTTGGTCTATCCCTGAACCCTGTCTCATACTGGTTCTGGGCTCTGATCTGAGTCCCATTATTTGGTGCACTGCACACACGTTGGGTCCCTGTGAGGAAACAGGACACTTCCTGCTGACCATAACATCTGGGGGATCAAAGAGAAATTGAGCTTCCTCAGGTGACATGGGTGTGAACACCTTCGTCCTCTCTGTTCTGGCCATCTGAGCAGGAGCAGACTCACACCAGAGAAACAAGGAAATATAGTTGCAGTGGTTTTAAAATGTCCACACATTCTTCACTTTCCTTCTAAAGGTAGAGGCTAATTCCCCTCTCCTTGAATGTGGGCTGGACTTAGTGACCCAGTTCTAATGAATAGAATATGGTAGATATGACAGTGTATGTCTTCCAAGACTAAGCAATAAAGGCATGAGGCTTCCTTCTTGTTCTCTTTCTTGGATCACTTTGGAGGAAGCCAGCTGCCATGTTGTAAGTACACTCCAGCAGCCGTATATAAAATCCCATGTAGTGAGGAACTGAGGGCTCTTGCCAAAAGCCACGTGAGTACACCATCTTGGTAGTGTATCCTCCAGCTCCAGTCAAGCCTTCAGATAACCATAGCCTAGCTCACATCTTGATCTCAATCTCATGAAAGACTCTGAGCCAGAACCACTTGGCTAAGCTGTTCCAAAATTCTCAACCACAGAAACAGAAAGTAAATGTCTGTTGCCTTAAGCTGCTAAATTTTGGGGGTTATTTGTTACATAGCAATAGATGACTAACACATGGTCCTGAGAAAATATGGTCCTGTATACAACTGCCCTGAAACCCTAGTCTTTTACGCAAGCCAGCAAGCCATCTAGTGGAGAAGAGGGAATACCATTCTGGGGAGGGGCTGCCTGTATCTGTGACAGAAAGGCCCAGAGAACCCTGTTTGGCAAATCTTTGGTCTATTTTTGTGCCTTATCATATTTCTGAGATTTTCTTTCAAGTTTTCTTTCCTTGATTTTTCTTCCCTTCTCCCTCAGTTCCAAACTACACACCTGGACGCCAGCAACACTTCGTTTTCTGAGAGTCAGCAAGCACTAATTCTTTTCCCAAATTTGATCTCCTGCCTCCCCCTCTTCTGCAAATCATGCCCCCCATTTATTGTCAATAGTGTGAGAGTTTATAGATATTTTAGGATCTTCCTTCCATACCAGGAAACAAGGCTGTGTAATTCTCATGGT